>NW_023416744.1:0-91368 GCF_012460135.2 Molothrus ater | reverse complement strand
ATCTTGCAAGGAGAAACTCTGCCAGGAAAGAAAACATCCAAATCTTGTTCTAAAGCTTGCACGGGGGTCTGCAAAGAGTTTGGCAAGAATGAAAGGTAGTTGTCCAAAACTCGTTCTTTTCCAATAGAATAACCATGGAAAAGGCAGGAGAGTGGTAAAGTACTGTTTTCTCTAAGTCTGAAGGCTGCCCACACTGTGCCTGTGTGCTGCAGCTTGCATCTTCGCCTTTGGGAAGCTGCCGCTCGCCGATTCTCCCGGAGGCGAAGAAGCGGCTTCTTCGCACACAGAGCATTGTGGCGAGCGCAGGGAGCTCCTGAGAGCGGTTTGTGCCGAAAGAAGCCCGGGACCGGCACTTAGCTTCGGAGAGCTGCGTATCTGCGTCTTCTGCGTGTCTTGCCGCTCTACACTCAGCAAAAAGCTTTTCCACCATATCTTGCAAGGAGAAACTCTGCCAGGAAAGAAAACATCCAAAATCTTGTTCTAAAGCTTGCACGGGGGTCTGCAAAGCGTTTGGCAAGAATGAAAGGTAGTTGTCCAAAACTCGTTCTTTTCCAATAGAATAACCATGGAAAAGGCAGGAGAGTGGTAAAGTACTGTTTTCTCTAAGTCTGAAGGCTGCCCACACTGTGCCTGTGTGCTGCAGCTTGCATCTTCGCCTTTGGGAAGCTGCCGCTCGCCGATTCTCCCGGAGGCGAAGAAGCGGCTTCTTCGCACACAGAGCATTGTGGCGAGCGCAGGGAGCTCCTGAGAGCGGTTTGTGCCGAAAGAAGCCCGGGACCGGCACTTAGCTTCGGAGAGCTGCGTATCTGCGTCTTCTGCGTGTCTTGCCGCTCTACACTCAGCAAAAAGCTTTTCCACCATATCTTGCAAGGAGAAACTCTGCCAGGAAAGAAAACATCCAAAATCTTGTTCTAAAGCTTGCACGGGGGTCTGCAAAGCGTTTGGCAAGAATGAAAGGTAGTTGTCCAAAACTCGTTCTTTTCCAATAGAATAACCATGGAAAAGGCAGGAGAGTGGTAAAGTACTGTTTTCTCTAAGTCTGAAGGCTGCCCACACTGTGCCTGTGTGCTGCAGCTTGCATCTTCGCCTTTGGGAAGCTGCCGCTCGCCGATTCTCCCGGAGGCGAAGAAGCGGCTTCTTCGCACACAGAGCATTGTGGCGAGCGCAGGGAGCTCCTGAGAGCGGTTTGTGCCGAAAGAAGCCCGGGACCGGCACTTAGCTTCGGAGAGCTGCGTATCTGCGTCTTCTGCGTGTCTTGCCGCTCTACACTCAGCAAAAAGCTTTTCCACCATATCTTGCAAGGAGAAACTCTGCCAGGAAAGAAAACATCCAAAATCTTGTTCTAAAGCTTGCACGGGGGTCTGCAAAGCGTTTGGCAAGAATGAAAGGTAGTTGTCCAAAACTCGTTCTTTTCCAATAGAATAACCATGGAAAAGGCAGGAGAGTGGTAAAGTACTGTTTTCTCTAAGTCTGAAGGCTGCCCACACTGTGCCTGTGTGCTGCAGCTTGCATCTTCGCCTTTGGGAAGCTGCCGCTCGCCGATTCTCCCGGAGGCGAAGAAGCGGCTTCTTCGCACACAGAGCATTGTGGCGAGCGCAGGGAGCTCCTGAGAGCGGTTTGTGCCGAAAGAAGCCCGGGACCGGCACTTAGCTTCGGAGAGCTGCGTATCTGCGTCTTCTGCGTGTCTTGCCGCTCTACACTCAGCAAAAAGCTTTTCCACCATATCTTGCAAGGAGAAACTCTGCCAGGAAAGAAAACATCCAAAATCTTGTTCTAAAGCTTGCACGGGGGTCTGCAAAGCGTTTGGCAAGAATGAAAGGTAGTTGTCCAAAACTCGTTCTTTTCCAATAGAATAACCATGGAAAAGGCAGGAGAGTGGTAAAGTACTGTTTTCTCTAAGTCTGAAGGCTGCCCACACTGTGCCTGTGTGCTGCAGCTTGCATCTTCGCCTTTGGGAAGCTGCCGCTCGCCGATTCTCCCGGAGGCGAAGAAGCGGCTTCTTCGCACACAGAGCATTGTGGCGAGCGCAGGGAGCTCCTGAGAGCGGTTTGTGCCGAAAGAAGCCCGGGACCGGCACTTAGCTTCGGAGAGCTGCGTATCTGCGTCTTCTGCGTGTCTTGCCGCTCTACACTCAGCAAAAAGCTTTTCCACCATATCTTGCAAGGAGAAACTCTGCCAGGAAAGAAAACATCCAAAATCTTGTTCTAAAGCTTGCACGGGGGTCTGCAAAGCGTTTGGCAAGAATGAAAGGTAGTTGTCCAAAACTCGTTCTTTTCCAATAGAATAACCATGGAAAAGGCAGGAGAGTGGTAAAGTACTGTTTTCTCTAAGTCTGAAGGCTGCCCACACTGTGCCTGTGTGCTGCAGCTTGCATCTTCGCCTTTGGGAAGCTGCCGCTCGCCGATTCTCCCGGAGGCGAAGAAGCGGCTTCTTCGCACACAGAGCATTGTGGCGAGCGCAGGGAGCTCCTGAGAGCGGTTTGTGCCGAAAGAAGCCCGGGACCGGCACTTAGCTTCGGAGAGCTGCGTATCTGCGTCTTCTGCGTGTCTTGCCGCTCTACACTCAGCAAAAAGCTTTTCCACCATATCTTGCAAGGAGAAACTCTGCCAGGAAAGAAAACATCCAAAATCTTGTTCTAAAGCTTGCACGGGGGTCTGCAAAGCGTTTGGCAAGAATGAAAGGTAGTTGTCCAAAACTCGTTCTTTTCCAATAGAATAACCATGGAAAAGGCAGGAGAGTGGTAAAGTACTGTTTTCTCTAAGTCTGAAGGCTGCCCACACTGTGCCTGTGTGCTGCAGCTTGCATCTTCGCCTTTGGGAAGCTGCCGCTCGCCGATTCTCCCGGAGGCGAAGAAGCGGCTTCTTCGCACACAGAGCATTGTGGCGAGCGCAGGGAGCTCCTGAGAGCGGTTTGTGCCGAAAGAAGCCCGGGACCGGCACTTAGCTTCGGAGAGCTGCGTATCTGCGTCTTCTGCGTGTCTTGCCGCTCTACACTCAGCAAAAAGCTTTTCCACCATATCTTGCAAGGAGAAACTCTGCCAGGAAAGAAAACATCCAAAATCTTGTTCTAAAGCTTGCACGGGGGTCTGCAAAGCGTTTGGCAAGAATGAAAGGTAGTTGTCCAAAACTCGTTCTTTTCCAATAGAATAACCATGGAAAAGGCAGGAGAGTGGTAAAGTACTGTTTTCTCTAAGTCTGAAGGCTGCCCACACTGTGCCTGTGTGCTGCAGCTTGCATCTTCGCCTTTGGGAAGCTGCCGCTCGCCGATTCTCCCGGAGGCGAAGAAGCGGCTTCTTCGCACACAGAGCATTGTGGCGAGCGCAGGGAGCTCCTGAGAGCGGTTTGTGCCGAAAGAAGCCCGGGACCGGCACTTAGCTTCGGAGAGCTGCGTATCTGCGTCTTCTGCGTGTCTTGCCGCTCTACACTCAGCAAAAAGCTTTTCCACCATATCTTGCAAGGAGAAACTCTGCCAGGAAAGAAAACATCCAAAATCTTGTTCTAAAGCTTGCACGGGGGTCTGCAAAGCGTTTGGCAAGAATGAAAGGTAGTTGTCCAAAACTCGTTCTTTTCCAATAGAATAACCATGGAAAAGGCAGGAGAGTGGTAAAGTACTGTTTTCTCTAAGTCTGAAGGCTGCCCACACTGTGCCTGTGTGCTGCAGCTTGCATCTTCGCCTTTGGGAAGCTGCCGCTCGCCGATTCTCCCGGAGGCGAAGAAGCGGCTTCTTCGCACACAGAGCATTGTGGCGAGCGCAGGGAGCTCCTGAGAGCGGTTTGTGCCGAAAGAAGCCCGGGACCGGCACTTAGCTTCGGAGAGCTGCGTATCTGCGTCTTCTGCGTGTCTTGCCGCTCTACACTCAGCAAAAAGCTTTTCCACCATATCTTGCAAGGAGAAACTCTGCCAGGAAAGAAAACATCCAAAATCTTGTTCTAAAGCTTGCACGGGGGTCTGCAAAGCGTTTGGCAAGAATGAAAGGTAGTTGTCCAAAACTCGTTCTTTTCCAATAGAATAACCATGGAAAAGGCAGGAGAGTGGTAAAGTACTGTTTTCTCTAAGTCTGAAGGCTGCCCACACTGTGCCTGTGTGCTGCAGCTTGCATCTTCGCCTTTGGGAAGCTGCCGCTCGCCGATTCTCCCGGAGGCGAAGAAGCGGCTTCTTCGCACACAGAGCATTGTGGCGAGCGCAGGGAGCTCCTGAGAGCGGTTTGTGCCGAAAGAAGCCCGGGACCGGCACTTAGCTTCGGAGAGCTGCGTATCTGCGTCTTCTGCGTGTCTTGCCGCTCTACACTCAGCAAAAAGCTTTTCCACCATATCTTGCAAGGAGAAACTCTGCCAGGAAAGAAAACATCCAAAATCTTGTTCTAAAGCTTGCACGGGGGTCTGCAAAGCGTTTGGCAAGAATGAAAGGTAGTTGTCCAAAACTCGTTCTTTTCCAATAGAATAACCATGGAAAAGGCAGGAGAGTGGTAAAGTACTGTTTTCTCTAAGTCTGAAGGCTGCCCACACTGTGCCTGTGTGCTGCAGCTTGCATCTTCGCCTTTGGGAAGCTGCCGCTCGCCGATTCTCCCGGAGGCGAAGAAGCGGCTTCTTCGCACACAGAGCATTGTGGCGAGCGCAGGGAGCTCCTGAGAGCGGTTTGTGCCGAAAGAAGCCCGGGACCGGCACTTAGCTTCGGAGAGCTGCGTATCTGCGTCTTCTGCGTGTCTTGCCGCTCTACACTCAGCAAAAAGCTTTTCCACCATATCTTGCAAGGAGAAACTCTGCCAGGAAAGAAAACATCCAAAATCTTGTTCTAAAGCTTGCACGGGGGTCTGCAAAGCGTTTGGCAAGAATGAAAGGTAGTTGTCCAAAACTCGTTCTTTTCCAATAGAATAACCATGGAAAAGGCAGGAGAGTGGTAAAGTACTGTTTTCTCTAAGTCTGAAGGCTGCCCACACTGTGCCTGTGTGCTGCAGCTTGCATCTTCGCCTTTGGGAAGCTGCCGCTCGCCGATTCTCCCGGAGGCGAAGAAGCGGCTTCTTCGCACACAGAGCATTGTGGCGAGCGCAGGGAGCTCCTGAGAGCGGTTTGTGCCGAAAGAAGCCCGGGACCGGCACTTAGCTTCGGAGAGCTGCGTATCTGCGTCTTCTGCGTGTCTTGCCGCTCTACACTCAGCAAAAAGCTTTTCCACCATATCTTGCAAGGAGAAACTCTGCCAGGAAAGAAAACATCCAAAATCTTGTTCTAAAGCTTGCACGGGGGTCTGCAAAGCGTTTGGCAAGAATGAAAGGTAGTTGTCCAAAACTCGTTCTTTTCCAATAGAATAACCATGGAAAAGGCAGGAGAGTGGTAAAGTACTGTTTTCTCTAAGTCTGAAGGCTGCCCACACTGTGCCTGTGTGCTGCAGCTTGCATCTTCGCCTTTGGGAAGCTGCCGCTCGCCGATTCTCCCGGAGGCGAAGAAGCGGCTTCTTCGCACACAGAGCATTGTGGCGAGCGCAGGGAGCTCCTGAGAGCGGTTTGTGCCGAAAGAAGCCCGGGACCGGCACTTAGCTTCGGAGAGCTGCGTATCTGCGTCTTCTGCGTGTCTTGCCGCTCTACACTCAGCAAAAAGCTTTTCCACCATATCTTGCAAGGAGAAACTCTGCCAGGAAAGAAAACATCCAAAATCTTGTTCTAAAGCTTGCACGGGGGTCTGCAAAGCGTTTGGCAAGAATGAAAGGTAGTTGTCCAAAACTCGTTCTTTTCCAATAGAATAACCATGGAAAAGGCAGGAGAGTGGTAAAGTACTGTTTTCTCTAAGTCTGAAGGCTGCCCACACTGTGCCTGTGTGCTGCAGCTTGCATCTTCGCCTTTGGGAAGCTGCCGCTCGCCGATTCTCCCGGAGGCGAAGAAGCGGCTTCTTCGCACACAGAGCATTGTGGCGAGCGCAGGGAGCTCCTGAGAGCGGTTTGTGCCGAAAGAAGCCCGGGACCGGCACTTAGCTTCGGAGAGCTGCGTATCTGCGTCTTCTGCGTGTCTTGCCGCTCTACACTCAGCAAAAAGCTTTTCCACCATATCTTGCAAGGAGAAACTCTGCCAGGAAAGAAAACATCCAAAATCTTGTTCTAAAGCTTGCACGGGGGTCTGCAAAGCGTTTGGCAAGAATGAAAGGTAGTTGTCCAAAACTCGTTCTTTTCCAATAGAATAACCATGGAAAAGGCAGGAGAGTGGTAAAGTACTGTTTTCTCTAAGTCTGAAGGCTGCCCACACTGTGCCTGTGTGCTGCAGCTTGCATCTTCGCCTTTGGGAAGCTGCCGCTCGCCGATTCTCCCGGAGGCGAAGAAGCGGCTTCTTCGCACACAGAGCATTGTGGCGAGCGCAGGGAGCTCCTGAGAGCGGTTTGTGCCGAAAGAAGCCCGGGACCGGCACTTAGCTTCGGAGAGCTGCGTATCTGCGTCTTCTGCGTGTCTTGCCGCTCTACACTCAGCAAAAAGCTTTTCCACCATATCTTGCAAGGAGAAACTCTGCCAGGAAAGAAAACATCCAAAATCTTGTTCTAAAGCTTGCACGGGGGTCTGCAAAGCGTTTGGCAAGAATGAAAGGTAGTTGTCCAAAACTCGTTCTTTTCCAATAGAATAACCATGGAAAAGGCAGGAGAGTGGTAAAGTACTGTTTTCTCTAAGTCTGAAGGCTGCCCACACTGTGCCTGTGTGCTGCAGCTTGCATCTTCGCCTTTGGGAAGCTGCCGCTCGCCGATTCTCCCGGAGGCGAAGAAGCGGCTTCTTCGCACACAGAGCATTGTGGCGAGCGCAGGGAGCTCCTGAGAGCGGTTTGTGCCGAAAGAAGCCCGGGACCGGCACTTAGCTTCGGAGAGCTGCGTATCTGCGTCTTCTGCGTGTCTTGCCGCTCTACACTCAGCAAAAAGCTTTTCCACCATATCTTGCAAGGAGAAACTCTGCCAGGAAAGAAAACATCCAAAATCTTGTTCTAAAGCTTGCACGGGGGTCTGCAAAGCGTTTGGCAAGAATGAAAGGTAGTTGTCCAAAACTCGTTCTTTTCCAATAGAATAACCATGGAAAAGGCAGGAGAGTGGTAAAGTACTGTTTTCTCTAAGTCTGAAGGCTGCCCACACTGTGCCTGTGTGCTGCAGCTTGCATCTTCGCCTTTGGGAAGCTGCCGCTCGCCGATTCTCCCGGAGGCGAAGAAGCGGCTTCTTCGCACACAGAGCATTGTGGCGAGCGCAGGGAGCTCCTGAGAGCGGTTTGTGCCGAAAGAAGCCCGGGACCGGCACTTAGCTTCGGAGAGCTGCGTATCTGCGTCTTCTGCGTGTCTTGCCGCTCTACACTCAGCAAAAAGCTTTTCCACCATATCTTGCAAGGAGAAACTCTGCCAGGAAAGAAAACATCCAAAATCTTGTTCTAAAGCTTGCACGGGGGTCTGCAAAGCGTTTGGCAAGAATGAAAGGTAGTTGTCCAAAACTCGTTCTTTTCCAATAGAATAACCATGGAAAAGGCAGGAGAGTGGTAAAGTACTGTTTTCTCTAAGTCTGAAGGCTGCCCACACTGTGCCTGTGTGCTGCAGCTTGCATCTTCGCCTTTGGGAAGCTGCCGCTCGCCGATTCTCCCGGAGGCGAAGAAGCGGCTTCTTCGCACACAGAGCATTGTGGCGAGCGCAGGGAGCTCCTGAGAGCGGTTTGTGCCGAAAGAAGCCCGGGACCGGCACTTAGCTTCGGAGAGCTGCGTATCTGCGTCTTCTGCGTGTCTTGCCGCTCTACACTCAGCAAAAAGCTTTTCCACCATATCTTGCAAGGAGAAACTCTGCCAGGAAAGAAAACATCCAAAATCTTGTTCTAAAGCTTGCACGGGGGTCTGCAAAGCGTTTGGCAAGAATGAAAGGTAGTTGTCCAAAACTCGTTCTTTTCCAATAGAATAACCATGGAAAAGGCAGGAGAGTGGTAAAGTACTGTTTTCTCTAAGTCTGAAGGCTGCCCACACTGTGCCTGTGTGCTGCAGCTTGCATCTTCGCCTTTGGGAAGCTGCCGCTCGCCGATTCTCCCGGAGGCGAAGAAGCGGCTTCTTCGCACACAGAGCATTGTGGCGAGCGCAGGGAGCTCCTGAGAGCGGTTTGTGCCGAAAGAAGCCCGGGACCGGCACTTAGCTTCGGAGAGCTGCGTATCTGCGTCTTCTGCGTGTCTTGCCGCTCTACACTCAGCAAAAAGCTTTTCCACCATATCTTGCAAGGAGAAACTCTGCCAGGAAAGAAAACATCCAAAATCTTGTTCTAAAGCTTGCACGGGGGTCTGCAAAGCGTTTGGCAAGAATGAAAGGTAGTTGTCCAAAACTCGTTCTTTTCCAATAGAATAACCATGGAAAAGGCAGGAGAGTGGTAAAGTACTGTTTTCTCTAAGTCTGAAGGCTGCCCACACTGTGCCTGTGTGCTGCAGCTTGCATCTTCGCCTTTGGGAAGCTGCCGCTCGCCGATTCTCCCGGAGGCGAAGAAGCGGCTTCTTCGCACACAGAGCATTGTGGCGAGCGCAGGGAGCTCCTGAGAGCGGTTTGTGCCGAAAGAAGCCCGGGACCGGCACTTAGCTTCGGAGAGCTGCGTATCTGCGTCTTCTGCGTGTCTTGCCGCTCTACACTCAGCAAAAAGCTTTTCCACCATATCTTGCAAGGAGAAACTCTGCCAGGAAAGAAAACATCCAAAATCTTGTTCTAAAGCTTGCACGGGGGTCTGCAAAGCGTTTGGCAAGAATGAAAGGTAGTTGTCCAAAACTCGTTCTTTTCCAATAGAATAACCATGGAAAAGGCAGGAGAGTGGTAAAGTACTGTTTTCTCTAAGTCTGAAGGCTGCCCACACTGTGCCTGTGTGCTGCAGCTTGCATCTTCGCCTTTGGGAAGCTGCCGCTCGCCGATTCTCCCGGAGGCGAAGAAGCGGCTTCTTCGCACACAGAGCATTGTGGCGAGCGCAGGGAGCTCCTGAGAGCGGTTTGTGCCGAAAGAAGCCCGGGACCGGCACTTAGCTTCGGAGAGCTGCGTATCTGCGTCTTCTGCGTGTCTTGCCGCTCTACACTCAGCAAAAAGCTTTTCCACCATATCTTGCAAGGAGAAACTCTGCCAGGAAAGAAAACATCCAAAATCTTGTTCTAAAGCTTGCACGGGGGTCTGCAAAGCGTTTGGCAAGAATGAAAGGTAGTTGTCCAAAACTCGTTCTTTTCCAATAGAATAACCATGGAAAAGGCAGGAGAGTGGTAAAGTACTGTTTTCTCTAAGTCTGAAGGCTGCCCACACTGTGCCTGTGTGCTGCAGCTTGCATCTTCGCCTTTGGGAAGCTGCCGCTCGCCGATTCTCCCGGAGGCGAAGAAGCGGCTTCTTCGCACACAGAGCATTGTGGCGAGCGCAGGGAGCTCCTGAGAGCGGTTTGTGCCGAAAGAAGCCCGGGACCGGCACTTAGCTTCGGAGAGCTGCGTATCTGCGTCTTCTGCGTGTCTTGCCGCTCTACACTCAGCAAAAAGCTTTTCCACCATATCTTGCAAGGAGAAACTCTGCCAGGAAAGAAAACATCCAAAATCTTGTTCTAAAGCTTGCACGGGGGTCTGCAAAGCGTTTGGCAAGAATGAAAGGTAGTTGTCCAAAACTCGTTCTTTTCCAATAGAATAACCATGGAAAAGGCAGGAGAGTGGTAAAGTACTGTTTTCTCTAAGTCTGAAGGCTGCCCACACTGTGCCTGTGTGCTGCAGCTTGCATCTTCGCCTTTGGGAAGCTGCCGCTCGCCGATTCTCCCGGAGGCGAAGAAGCGGCTTCTTCGCACACAGAGCATTGTGGCGAGCGCAGGGAGCTCCTGAGAGCGGTTTGTGCCGAAAGAAGCCCGGGACCGGCACTTAGCTTCGGAGAGCTGCGTATCTGCGTCTTCTGCGTGTCTTGCCGCTCTACACTCAGCAAAAAGCTTTTCCACCATATCTTGCAAGGAGAAACTCTGCCAGGAAAGAAAACATCCAAAATCTTGTTCTAAAGCTTGCACGGGGGTCTGCAAAGCGTTTGGCAAGAATGAAAGGTAGTTGTCCAAAACTCGTTCTTTTCCAATAGAATAACCATGGAAAAGGCAGGAGAGTGGTAAAGTACTGTTTTCTCTAAGTCTGAAGGCTGCCCACACTGTGCCTGTGTGCTGCAGCTTGCATCTTCGCCTTTGGGAAGCTGCCGCTCGCCGATTCTCCCGGAGGCGAAGAAGCGGCTTCTTCGCACACAGAGCATTGTGGCGAGCGCAGGGAGCTCCTGAGAGCGGTTTGTGCCGAAAGAAGCCCGGGACCGGCACTTAGCTTCGGAGAGCTGCGTATCTGCGTCTTCTGCGTGTCTTGCCGCTCTACACTCAGCAAAAAGCTTTTCCACCATATCTTGCAAGGAGAAACTCTGCCAGGAAAGAAAACATCCAAAATCTTGTTCTAAAGCTTGCACGGGGGTCTGCAAAGCGTTTGGCAAGAATGAAAGGTAGTTGTCCAAAACTCGTTCTTTTCCAATAGAATAACCATGGAAAAGGCAGGAGAGTGGTAAAGTACTGTTTTCTCTAAGTCTGAAGGCTGCCCACACTGTGCCTGTGTGCTGCAGCTTGCATCTTCGCCTTTGGGAAGCTGCCGCTCGCCGATTCTCCCGGAGGCGAAGAAGCGGCTTCTTCGCACACAGAGCATTGTGGCGAGCGCAGGGAGCTCCTGAGAGCGGTTTGTGCCGAAAGAAGCCCGGGACCGGCACTTAGCTTCGGAGAGCTGCGTATCTGCGTCTTCTGCGTGTCTTGCCGCTCTACACTCAGCAAAAAGCTTTTCCACCATATCTTGCAAGGAGAAACTCTGCCAGGAAAGAAAACATCCAAAATCTTGTTCTAAAGCTTGCACGGGGGTCTGCAAAGCGTTTGGCAAGAATGAAAGGTAGTTGTCCAAAACTCGTTCTTTTCCAATAGAATAACCATGGAAAAGGCAGGAGAGTGGTAAAGTACTGTTTTCTCTAAGTCTGAAGGCTGCCCACACTGTGCCTGTGTGCTGCAGCTTGCATCTTCGCCTTTGGGAAGCTGCCGCTCGCCGATTCTCCCGGAGGCGAAGAAGCGGCTTCTTCGCACACAGAGCATTGTGGCGAGCGCAGGGAGCTCCTGAGAGCGGTTTGTGCCGAAAGAAGCCCGGGACCGGCACTTAGCTTCGGAGAGCTGCGTATCTGCGTCTTCTGCGTGTCTTGCCGCTCTACACTCAGCAAAAAGCTTTTCCACCATATCTTGCAAGGAGAAACTCTGCCAGGAAAGAAAACATCCAAAATCTTGTTCTAAAGCTTGCACGGGGGTCTGCAAAGCGTTTGGCAAGAATGAAAGGTAGTTGTCCAAAACTCGTTCTTTTCCAATAGAATAACCATGGAAAAGGCAGGAGAGTGGTAAAGTACTGTTTTCTCTAAGTCTGAAGGCTGCCCACACTGTGCCTGTGTGCTGCAGCTTGCATCTTCGCCTTTGGGAAGCTGCCGCTCGCCGATTCTCCCGGAGGCGAAGAAGCGGCTTCTTCGCACACAGAGCATTGTGGCGAGCGCAGGGAGCTCCTGAGAGCGGTTTGTGCCGAAAGAAGCCCGGGACCGGCACTTAGCTTCGGAGAGCTGCGTATCTGCGTCTTCTGCGTGTCTTGCCGCTCTACACTCAGCAAAAAGCTTTTCCACCATATCTTGCAAGGAGAAACTCTGCCAGGAAAGAAAACATCCAAAATCTTGTTCTAAAGCTTGCACGGGGGTCTGCAAAGCGTTTGGCAAGAATGAAAGGTAGTTGTCCAAAACTCGTTCTTTTCCAATAGAATAACCATGGAAAAGGCAGGAGAGTGGTAAAGTACTGTTTTCTCTAAGTCTGAAGGCTGCCCACACTGTGCCTGTGTGCTGCAGCTTGCATCTTCGCCTTTGGGAAGCTGCCGCTCGCCGATTCTCCCGGAGGCGAAGAAGCGGCTTCTTCGCACACAGAGCATTGTGGCGAGCGCAGGGAGCTCCTGAGAGCGGTTTGTGCCGAAAGAAGCCCGGGACCGGCACTTAGCTTCGGAGAGCTGCGTATCTGCGTCTTCTGCGTGTCTTGCCGCTCTACACTCAGCAAAAAGCTTTTCCACCATATCTTGCAAGGAGAAACTCTGCCAGGAAAGAAAACATCCAAAATCTTGTTCTAAAGCTTGCACGGGGGTCTGCAAAGCGTTTGGCAAGAATGAAAGGTAGTTGTCCAAAACTCGTTCTTTTCCAATAGAATAACCATGGAAAAGGCAGGAGAGTGGTAAAGTACTGTTTTCTCTAAGTCTGAAGGCTGCCCACACTGTGCCTGTGTGCTGCAGCTTGCATCTTCGCCTTTGGGAAGCTGCCGCTCGCCGATTCTCCCGGAGGCGAAGAAGCGGCTTCTTCGCACACAGAGCATTGTGGCGAGCGCAGGGAGCTCCTGAGAGCGGTTTGTGCCGAAAGAAGCCCGGGACCGGCACTTAGCTTCGGAGAGCTGCGTATCTGCGTCTTCTGCGTGTCTTGCCGCTCTACACTCAGCAAAAAGCTTTTCCACCATATCTTGCAAGGAGAAACTCTGCCAGGAAAGAAAACATCCAAAATCTTGTTCTAAAGCTTGCACGGGGGTCTGCAAAGCGTTTGGCAAGAATGAAAGGTAGTTGTCCAAAACTCGTTCTTTTCCAATAGAATAACCATGGAAAAGGCAGGAGAGTGGTAAAGTACTGTTTTCTCTAAGTCTGAAGGCTGCCCACACTGTGCCTGTGTGCTGCAGCTTGCATCTTCGCCTTTGGGAAGCTGCCGCTCGCCGATTCTCCCGGAGGCGAAGAAGCGGCTTCTTCGCACACAGAGCATTGTGGCGAGCGCAGGGAGCTCCTGAGAGCGGTTTGTGCCGAAAGAAGCCCGGGACCGGCACTTAGCTTCGGAGAGCTGCGTATCTGCGTCTTCTGCGTGTCTTGCCGCTCTACACTCAGCAAAAAGCTTTTCCACCATATCTTGCAAGGAGAAACTCTGCCAGGAAAGAAAACATCCAAAATCTTGTTCTAAAGCTTGCACGGGGGTCTGCAAAGCGTTTGGCAAGAATGAAAGGTAGTTGTCCAAAACTCGTTCTTTTCCAATAGAATAACCATGGAAAAGGCAGGAGAGTGGTAAAGTACTGTTTTCTCTAAGTCTGAAGGCTGCCCACACTGTGCCTGTGTGCTGCAGCTTGCATCTTCGCCTTTGGGAAGCTGCCGCTCGCCGATTCTCCCGGAGGCGAAGAAGCGGCTTCTTCGCACACAGAGCATTGTGGCGAGCGCAGGGAGCTCCTGAGAGCGGTTTGTGCCGAAAGAAGCCCGGGACCGGCACTTAGCTTCGGAGAGCTGCGTATCTGCGTCTTCTGCGTGTCTTGCCGCTCTACACTCAGCAAAAAGCTTTTCCACCATATCTTGCAAGGAGAAACTCTGCCAGGAAAGAAAACATCCAAAATCTTGTTCTAAAGCTTGCACGGGGGTCTGCAAAGCGTTTGGCAAGAATGAAAGGTAGTTGTCCAAAACTCGTTCTTTTCCAATAGAATAACCATGGAAAAGGCAGGAGAGTGGTAAAGTACTGTTTTCTCTAAGTCTGAAGGCTGCCCACACTGTGCCTGTGTGCTGCAGCTTGCATCTTCGCCTTTGGGAAGCTGCCGCTCGCCGATTCTCCCGGAGGCGAAGAAGCGGCTTCTTCGCACACAGAGCATTGTGGCGAGCGCAGGGAGCTCCTGAGAGCGGTTTGTGCCGAAAGAAGCCCGGGACCGGCACTTAGCTTCGGAGAGCTGCGTATCTGCGTCTTCTGCGTGTCTTGCCGCTCTACACTCAGCAAAAAGCTTTTCCACCATATCTTGCAAGGAGAAACTCTGCCAGGAAAGAAAACATCCAAAATCTTGTTCTAAAGCTTGCACGGGGGTCTGCAAAGCGTTTGGCAAGAATGAAAGGTAGTTGTCCAAAACTCGTTCTTTTCCAATAGAATAACCATGGAAAAGGCAGGAGAGTGGTAAAGTACTGTTTTCTCTAAGTCTGAAGGCTGCCCACACTGTGCCTGTGTGCTGCAGCTTGCATCTTCGCCTTTGGGAAGCTGCCGCTCGCCGATTCTCCCGGAGGCGAAGAAGCGGCTTCTTCGCACACAGAGCATTGTGGCGAGCGCAGGGAGCTCCTGAGAGCGGTTTGTGCCGAAAGAAGCCCGGGACCGGCACTTAGCTTCGGAGAGCTGCGTATCTGCGTCTTCTGCGTGTCTTGCCGCTCTACACTCAGCAAAAAGCTTTTCCACCATATCTTGCAAGGAGAAACTCTGCCAGGAAAGAAAACATCCAAAATCTTGTTCTAAAGCTTGCACGGGGGTCTGCAAAGCGTTTGGCAAGAATGAAAGGTAGTTGTCCAAAACTCGTTCTTTTCCAATAGAATAACCATGGAAAAGGCAGGAGAGTGGTAAAGTACTGTTTTCTCTAAGTCTGAAGGCTGCCCACACTGTGCCTGTGTGCTGCAGCTTGCATCTTCGCCTTTGGGAAGCTGCCGCTCGCCGATTCTCCCGGAGGCGAAGAAGCGGCTTCTTCGCACACAGAGCATTGTGGCGAGCGCAGGGAGCTCCTGAGAGCGGTTTGTGCCGAAAGAAGCCCGGGACCGGCACTTAGCTTCGGAGAGCTGCGTATCTGCGTCTTCTGCGTGTCTTGCCGCTCTACACTCAGCAAAAAGCTTTTCCACCATATCTTGCAAGGAGAAACTCTGCCAGGAAAGAAAACATCCAAAATCTTGTTCTAAAGCTTGCACGGGGGTCTGCAAAGCGTTTGGCAAGAATGAAAGGTAGTTGTCCAAAACTCGTTCTTTTCCAATAGAATAACCATGGAAAAGGCAGGAGAGTGGTAAAGTACTGTTTTCTCTAAGTCTGAAGGCTGCCCACACTGTGCCTGTGTGCTGCAGCTTGCATCTTCGCCTTTGGGAAGCTGCCGCTCGCCGATTCTCCCGGAGGCGAAGAAGCGGCTTCTTCGCACACAGAGCATTGTGGCGAGCGCAGGGAGCTCCTGAGAGCGGTTTGTGCCGAAAGAAGCCCGGGACCGGCACTTAGCTTCGGAGAGCTGCGTATCTGCGTCTTCTGCGTGTCTTGCCGCTCTACACTCAGCAAAAAGCTTTTCCACCATATCTTGCAAGGAGAAACTCTGCCAGGAAAGAAAACATCCAAAATCTTGTTCTAAAGCTTGCACGGGGGTCTGCAAAGCGTTTGGCAAGAATGAAAGGTAGTTGTCCAAAACTCGTTCTTTTCCAATAGAATAACCATGGAAAAGGCAGGAGAGTGGTAAAGTACTGTTTTCTCTAAGTCTGAAGGCTGCCCACACTGTGCCTGTGTGCTGCAGCTTGCATCTTCGCCTTTGGGAAGCTGCCGCTCGCCGATTCTCCCGGAGGCGAAGAAGCGGCTTCTTCGCACACAGAGCATTGTGGCGAGCGCAGGGAGCTCCTGAGAGCGGTTTGTGCCGAAAGAAGCCCGGGACCGGCACTTAGCTTCGGAGAGCTGCGTATCTGCGTCTTCTGCGTGTCTTGCCGCTCTACACTCAGCAAAAAGCTTTTCCACCATATCTTGCAAGGAGAAACTCTGCCAGGAAAGAAAACATCCAAAATCTTGTTCTAAAGCTTGCACGGGGGTCTGCAAAGCGTTTGGCAAGAATGAAAGGTAGTTGTCCAAAACTCGTTCTTTTCCAATAGAATAACCATGGAAAAGGCAGGAGAGTGGTAAAGTACTGTTTTCTCTAAGTCTGAAGGCTGCCCACACTGTGCCTGTGTGCTGCAGCTTGCATCTTCGCCTTTGGGAAGCTGCCGCTCGCCGATTCTCCCGGAGGCGAAGAAGCGGCTTCTTCGCACACAGAGCATTGTGGCGAGCGCAGGGAGCTCCTGAGAGCGGTTTGTGCCGAAAGAAGCCCGGGACCGGCACTTAGCTTCGGAGAGCTGCGTATCTGCGTCTTCTGCGTGTCTTGCCGCTCTACACTCAGCAAAAAGCTTTTCCACCATATCTTGCAAGGAGAAACTCTGCCAGGAAAGAAAACATCCAAAATCTTGTTCTAAAGCTTGCACGGGGGTCTGCAAAGCGTTTGGCAAGAATGAAAGGTAGTTGTCCAAAACTCGTTCTTTTCCAATAGAATAACCATGGAAAAGGCAGGAGAGTGGTAAAGTACTGTTTTCTCTAAGTCTGAAGGCTGCCCACACTGTGCCTGTGTGCTGCAGCTTGCATCTTCGCCTTTGGGAAGCTGCCGCTCGCCGATTCTCCCGGAGGCGAAGAAGCGGCTTCTTCGCACACAGAGCATTGTGGCGAGCGCAGGGAGCTCCTGAGAGCGGTTTGTGCCGAAAGAAGCCCGGGACCGGCACTTAGCTTCGGAGAGCTGCGTATCTGCGTCTTCTGCGTGTCTTGCCGCTCTACACTCAGCAAAAAGCTTTTCCACCATATCTTGCAAGGAGAAACTCTGCCAGGAAAGAAAACATCCAAAATCTTGTTCTAAAGCTTGCACGGGGGTCTGCAAAGCGTTTGGCAAGAATGAAAGGTAGTTGTCCAAAACTCGTTCTTTTCCAATAGAATAACCATGGAAAAGGCAGGAGAGTGGTAAAGTACTGTTTTCTCTAAGTCTGAAGGCTGCCCACACTGTGCCTGTGTGCTGCAGCTTGCATCTTCGCCTTTGGGAAGCTGCCGCTCGCCGATTCTCCCGGAGGCGAAGAAGCGGCTTCTTCGCACACAGAGCATTGTGGCGAGCGCAGGGAGCTCCTGAGAGCGGTTTGTGCCGAAAGAAGCCCGGGACCGGCACTTAGCTTCGGAGAGCTGCGTATCTGCGTCTTCTGCGTGTCTTGCCGCTCTACACTCAGCAAAAAGCTTTTCCACCATATCTTGCAAGGAGAAACTCTGCCAGGAAAGAAAACATCCAAAATCTTGTTCTAAAGCTTGCACGGGGGTCTGCAAAGCGTTTGGCAAGAATGAAAGGTAGTTGTCCAAAACTCGTTCTTTTCCAATAGAATAACCATGGAAAAGGCAGGAGAGTGGTAAAGTACTGTTTTCTCTAAGTCTGAAGGCTGCCCACACTGTGCCTGTGTGCTGCAGCTTGCATCTTCGCCTTTGGGAAGCTGCCGCTCGCCGATTCTCCCGGAGGCGAAGAAGCGGCTTCTTCGCACACAGAGCATTGTGGCGAGCGCAGGGAGCTCCTGAGAGCGGTTTGTGCCGAAAGAAGCCCGGGACCGGCACTTAGCTTCGGAGAGCTGCGTATCTGCGTCTTCTGCGTGTCTTGCCGCTCTACACTCAGCAAAAAGCTTTTCCACCATATCTTGCAAGGAGAAACTCTGCCAGGAAAGAAAACATCCAAAATCTTGTTCTAAAGCTTGCACGGGGGTCTGCAAAGCGTTTGGCAAGAATGAAAGGTAGTTGTCCAAAACTCGTTCTTTTCCAATAGAATAACCATGGAAAAGGCAGGAGAGTGGTAAAGTACTGTTTTCTCTAAGTCTGAAGGCTGCCCACACTGTGCCTGTGTGCTGCAGCTTGCATCTTCGCCTTTGGGAAGCTGCCGCTCGCCGATTCTCCCGGAGGCGAAGAAGCGGCTTCTTCGCACACAGAGCATTGTGGCGAGCGCAGGGAGCTCCTGAGAGCGGTTTGTGCCGAAAGAAGCCCGGGACCGGCACTTAGCTTCGGAGAGCTGCGTATCTGCGTCTTCTGCGTGTCTTGCCGCTCTACACTCAGCAAAAAGCTTTTCCACCATATCTTGCAAGGAGAAACTCTGCCAGGAAAGAAAACATCCAAAATCTTGTTCTAAAGCTTGCACGGGGGTCTGCAAAGCGTTTGGCAAGAATGAAAGGTAGTTGTCCAAAACTCGTTCTTTTCCAATAGAATAACCATGGAAAAGGCAGGAGAGTGGTAAAGTACTGTTTTCTCTAAGTCTGAAGGCTGCCCACACTGTGCCTGTGTGCTGCAGCTTGCATCTTCGCCTTTGGGAAGCTGCCGCTCGCCGATTCTCCCGGAGGCGAAGAAGCGGCTTCTTCGCACACAGAGCATTGTGGCGAGCGCAGGGAGCTCCTGAGAGCGGTTTGTGCCGAAAGAAGCCCGGGACCGGCACTTAGCTTCGGAGAGCTGCGTATCTGCGTCTTCTGCGTGTCTTGCCGCTCTACACTCAGCAAAAAGCTTTTCCACCATATCTTGCAAGGAGAAACTCTGCCAGGAAAGAAAACATCCAAAATCTTGTTCTAAAGCTTGCACGGGGGTCTGCAAAGCGTTTGGCAAGAATGAAAGGTAGTTGTCCAAAACTCGTTCTTTTCCAATAGAATAACCATGGAAAAGGCAGGAGAGTGGTAAAGTACTGTTTTCTCTAAGTCTGAAGGCTGCCCACACTGTGCCTGTGTGCTGCAGCTTGCATCTTCGCCTTTGGGAAGCTGCCGCTCGCCGATTCTCCCGGAGGCGAAGAAGCGGCTTCTTCGCACACAGAGCATTGTGGCGAGCGCAGGGAGCTCCTGAGAGCGGTTTGTGCCGAAAGAAGCCCGGGACCGGCACTTAGCTTCGGAGAGCTGCGTATCTGCGTCTTCTGCGTGTCTTGCCGCTCTACACTCAGCAAAAAGCTTTTCCACCATATCTTGCAAGGAGAAACTCTGCCAGGAAAGAAAACATCCAAAATCTTGTTCTAAAGCTTGCACGGGGGTCTGCAAAGCGTTTGGCAAGAATGAAAGGTAGTTGTCCAAAACTCGTTCTTTTCCAATAGAATAACCATGGAAAAGGCAGGAGAGTGGTAAAGTACTGTTTTCTCTAAGTCTGAAGGCTGCCCACACTGTGCCTGTGTGCTGCAGCTTGCATCTTCGCCTTTGGGAAGCTGCCGCTCGCCGATTCTCCCGGAGGCGAAGAAGCGGCTTCTTCGCACACAGAGCATTGTGGCGAGCGCAGGGAGCTCCTGAGAGCGGTTTGTGCCGAAAGAAGCCCGGGACCGGCACTTAGCTTCGGAGAGCTGCGTATCTGCGTCTTCTGCGTGTCTTGCCGCTCTACACTCAGCAAAAAGCTTTTCCACCATATCTTGCAAGGAGAAACTCTGCCAGGAAAGAAAACATCCAAAATCTTGTTCTAAAGCTTGCACGGGGGTCTGCAAAGCGTTTGGCAAGAATGAAAGGTAGTTGTCCAAAACTCGTTCTTTTCCAATAGAATAACCATGGAAAAGGCAGGAGAGTGGTAAAGTACTGTTTTCTCTAAGTCTGAAGGCTGCCCACACTGTGCCTGTGTGCTGCAGCTTGCATCTTCGCCTTTGGGAAGCTGCCGCTCGCCGATTCTCCCGGAGGCGAAGAAGCGGCTTCTTCGCACACAGAGCATTGTGGCGAGCGCAGGGAGCTCCTGAGAGCGGTTTGTGCCGAAAGAAGCCCGGGACCGGCACTTAGCTTCGGAGAGCTGCGTATCTGCGTCTTCTGCGTGTCTTGCCGCTCTACACTCAGCAAAAAGCTTTTCCACCATATCTTGCAAGGAGAAACTCTGCCAGGAAAGAAAACATCCAAAATCTTGTTCTAAAGCTTGCACGGGGGTCTGCAAAGCGTTTGGCAAGAATGAAAGGTAGTTGTCCAAAACTCGTTCTTTTCCAATAGAATAACCATGGAAAAGGCAGGAGAGTGGTAAAGTACTGTTTTCTCTAAGTCTGAAGGCTGCCCACACTGTGCCTGTGTGCTGCAGCTTGCATCTTCGCCTTTGGGAAGCTGCCGCTCGCCGATTCTCCCGGAGGCGAAGAAGCGGCTTCTTCGCACACAGAGCATTGTGGCGAGCGCAGGGAGCTCCTGAGAGCGGTTTGTGCCGAAAGAAGCCCGGGACCGGCACTTAGCTTCGGAGAGCTGCGTATCTGCGTCTTCTGCGTGTCTTGCCGCTCTACACTCAGCAAAAAGCTTTTCCACCATATCTTGCAAGGAGAAACTCTGCCAGGAAAGAAAACATCCAAAATCTTGTTCTAAAGCTTGCACGGGGGTCTGCAAAGCGTTTGGCAAGAATGAAAGGTAGTTGTCCAAAACTCGTTCTTTTCCAATAGAATAACCATGGAAAAGGCAGGAGAGTGGTAAAGTACTGTTTTCTCTAAGTCTGAAGGCTGCCCACACTGTGCCTGTGTGCTGCAGCTTGCATCTTCGCCTTTGGGAAGCTGCCGCTCGCCGATTCTCCCGGAGGCGAAGAAGCGGCTTCTTCGCACACAGAGCATTGTGGCGAGCGCAGGGAGCTCCTGAGAGCGGTTTGTGCCGAAAGAAGCCCGGGACCGGCACTTAGCTTCGGAGAGCTGCGTATCTGCGTCTTCTGCGTGTCTTGCCGCTCTACACTCAGCAAAAAGCTTTTCCACCATATCTTGCAAGGAGAAACTCTGCCAGGAAAGAAAACATCCAAAATCTTGTTCTAAAGCTTGCACGGGGGTCTGCAAAGCGTTTGGCAAGAATGAAAGGTAGTTGTCCAAAACTCGTTCTTTTCCAATAGAATAACCATGGAAAAGGCAGGAGAGTGGTAAAGTACTGTTTTCTCTAAGTCTGAAGGCTGCCCACACTGTGCCTGTGTGCTGCAGCTTGCATCTTCGCCTTTGGGAAGCTGCCGCTCGCCGATTCTCCCGGAGGCGAAGAAGCGGCTTCTTCGCACACAGAGCATTGTGGCGAGCGCAGGGAGCTCCTGAGAGCGGTTTGTGCCGAAAGAAGCCCGGGACCGGCACTTAGCTTCGGAGAGCTGCGTATCTGCGTCTTCTGCGTGTCTTGCCGCTCTACACTCAGCAAAAAGCTTTTCCACCATATCTTGCAAGGAGAAACTCTGCCAGGAAAGAAAACATCCAAAATCTTGTTCTAAAGCTTGCACGGGGGTCTGCAAAGCGTTTGGCAAGAATGAAAGGTAGTTGTCCAAAACTCGTTCTTTTCCAATAGAATAACCATGGAAAAGGCAGGAGAGTGGTAAAGTACTGTTTTCTCTAAGTCTGAAGGCTGCCCACACTGTGCCTGTGTGCTGCAGCTTGCATCTTCGCCTTTGGGAAGCTGCCGCTCGCCGATTCTCCCGGAGGCGAAGAAGCGGCTTCTTCGCACACAGAGCATTGTGGCGAGCGCAGGGAGCTCCTGAGAGCGGTTTGTGCCGAAAGAAGCCCGGGACCGGCACTTAGCTTCGGAGAGCTGCGTATCTGCGTCTTCTGCGTGTCTTGCCGCTCTACACTCAGCAAAAAGCTTTTCCACCATATCTTGCAAGGAGAAACTCTGCCAGGAAAGAAAACATCCAAAATCTTGTTCTAAAGCTTGCACGGGGGTCTGCAAAGCGTTTGGCAAGAATGAAAGGTAGTTGTCCAAAACTCGTTCTTTTCCAATAGAATAACCATGGAAAAGGCAGGAGAGTGGTAAAGTACTGTTTTCTCTAAGTCTGAAGGCTGCCCACACTGTGCCTGTGTGCTGCAGCTTGCATCTTCGCCTTTGGGAAGCTGCCGCTCGCCGATTCTCCCGGAGGCGAAGAAGCGGCTTCTTCGCACACAGAGCATTGTGGCGAGCGCAGGGAGCTCCTGAGAGCGGTTTGTGCCGAAAGAAGCCCGGGACCGGCACTTAGCTTCGGAGAGCTGCGTATCTGCGTCTTCTGCGTGTCTTGCCGCTCTACACTCAGCAAAAAGCTTTTCCACCATATCTTGCAAGGAGAAACTCTGCCAGGAAAGAAAACATCCAAAATCTTGTTCTAAAGCTTGCACGGGGGTCTGCAAAGCGTTTGGCAAGAATGAAAGGTAGTTGTCCAAAACTCGTTCTTTTCCAATAGAATAACCATGGAAAAGGCAGGAGAGTGGTAAAGTACTGTTTTCTCTAAGTCTGAAGGCTGCCCACACTGTGCCTGTGTGCTGCAGCTTGCATCTTCGCCTTTGGGAAGCTGCCGCTCGCCGATTCTCCCGGAGGCGAAGAAGCGGCTTCTTCGCACACAGAGCATTGTGGCGAGCGCAGGGAGCTCCTGAGAGCGGTTTGTGCCGAAAGAAGCCCGGGACCGGCACTTAGCTTCGGAGAGCTGCGTATCTGCGTCTTCTGCGTGTCTTGCCGCTCTACACTCAGCAAAAAGCTTTTCCACCATATCTTGCAAGGAGAAACTCTGCCAGGAAAGAAAACATCCAAAATCTTGTTCTAAAGCTTGCACGGGGGTCTGCAAAGCGTTTGGCAAGAATGAAAGGTAGTTGTCCAAAACTCGTTCTTTTCCAATAGAATAACCATGGAAAAGGCAGGAGAGTGGTAAAGTACTGTTTTCTCTAAGTCTGAAGGCTGCCCACACTGTGCCTGTGTGCTGCAGCTTGCATCTTCGCCTTTGGGAAGCTGCCGCTCGCCGATTCTCCCGGAGGCGAAGAAGCGGCTTCTTCGCACACAGAGCATTGTGGCGAGCGCAGGGAGCTCCTGAGAGCGGTTTGTGCCGAAAGAAGCCCGGGACCGGCACTTAGCTTCGGAGAGCTGCGTATCTGCGTCTTCTGCGTGTCTTGCCGCTCTACACTCAGCAAAAAGCTTTTCCACCATATCTTGCAAGGAGAAACTCTGCCAGGAAAGAAAACATCCAAAATCTTGTTCTAAAGCTTGCACGGGGGTCTGCAAAGCGTTTGGCAAGAATGAAAGGTAGTTGTCCAAAACTCGTTCTTTTCCAATAGAATAACCATGGAAAAGGCAGGAGAGTGGTAAAGTACTGTTTTCTCTAAGTCTGAAGGCTGCCCACACTGTGCCTGTGTGCTGCAGCTTGCATCTTCGCCTTTGGGAAGCTGCCGCTCGCCGATTCTCCCGGAGGCGAAGAAGCGGCTTCTTCGCACACAGAGCATTGTGGCGAGCGCAGGGAGCTCCTGAGAGCGGTTTGTGCCGAAAGAAGCCCGGGACCGGCACTTAGCTTCGGAGAGCTGCGTATCTGCGTCTTCTGCGTGTCTTGCCGCTCTACACTCAGCAAAAAGCTTTTCCACCATATCTTGCAAGGAGAAACTCTGCCAGGAAAGAAAACATCCAAAATCTTGTTCTAAAGCTTGCACGGGGGTCTGCAAAGCGTTTGGCAAGAATGAAAGGTAGTTGTCCAAAACTCGTTCTTTTCCAATAGAATAACCATGGAAAAGGCAGGAGAGTGGTAAAGTACTGTTTTCTCTAAGTCTGAAGGCTGCCCACACTGTGCCTGTGTGCTGCAGCTTGCATCTTCGCCTTTGGGAAGCTGCCGCTCGCCGATTCTCCCGGAGGCGAAGAAGCGGCTTCTTCGCACACAGAGCATTGTGGCGAGCGCAGGGAGCTCCTGAGAGCGGTTTGTGCCGAAAGAAGCCCGGGACCGGCACTTAGCTTCGGAGAGCTGCGTATCTGCGTCTTCTGCGTGTCTTGCCGCTCTACACTCAGCAAAAAGCTTTTCCACCATATCTTGCAAGGAGAAACTCTGCCAGGAAAGAAAACATCCAAAATCTTGTTCTAAAGCTTGCACGGGGGTCTGCAAAGCGTTTGGCAAGAATGAAAGGTAGTTGTCCAAAACTCGTTCTTTTCCAATAGAATAACCATGGAAAAGGCAGGAGAGTGGTAAAGTACTGTTTTCTCTAAGTCTGAAGGCTGCCCACACTGTGCCTGTGTGCTGCAGCTTGCATCTTCGCCTTTGGGAAGCTGCCGCTCGCCGATTCTCCCGGAGGCGAAGAAGCGGCTTCTTCGCACACAGAGCATTGTGGCGAGCGCAGGGAGCTCCTGAGAGCGGTTTGTGCCGAAAGAAGCCCGGGACCGGCACTTAGCTTCGGAGAGCTGCGTATCTGCGTCTTCTGCGTGTCTTGCCGCTCTACACTCAGCAAAAAGCTTTTCCACCATATCTTGCAAGGAGAAACTCTGCCAGGAAAGAAAACATCCAAAATCTTGTTCTAAAGCTTGCACGGGGGTCTGCAAAGCGTTTGGCAAGAATGAAAGGTAGTTGTCCAAAACTCGTTCTTTTCCAATAGAATAACCATGGAAAAGGCAGGAGAGTGGTAAAGTACTGTTTTCTCTAAGTCTGAAGGCTGCCCACACTGTGCCTGTGTGCTGCAGCTTGCATCTTCGCCTTTGGGAAGCTGCCGCTCGCCGATTCTCCCGGAGGCGAAGAAGCGGCTTCTTCGCACACAGAGCATTGTGGCGAGCGCAGGGAGCTCCTGAGAGCGGTTTGTGCCGAAAGAAGCCCGGGACCGGCACTTAGCTTCGGAGAGCTGCGTATCTGCGTCTTCTGCGTGTCTTGCCGCTCTACACTCAGCAAAAAGCTTTTCCACCATATCTTGCAAGGAGAAACTCTGCCAGGAAAGAAAACATCCAAAATCTTGTTCTAAAGCTTGCACGGGGGTCTGCAAAGCGTTTGGCAAGAATGAAAGGTAGTTGTCCAAAACTCGTTCTTTTCCAATAGAATAACCATGGAAAAGGCAGGAGAGTGGTAAAGTACTGTTTTCTCTAAGTCTGAAGGCTGCCCACACTGTGCCTGTGTGCTGCAGCTTGCATCTTCGCCTTTGGGAAGCTGCCGCTCGCCGATTCTCCCGGAGGCGAAGAAGCGGCTTCTTCGCACACAGAGCATTGTGGCGAGCGCAGGGAGCTCCTGAGAGCGGTTTGTGCCGAAAGAAGCCCGGGACCGGCACTTAGCTTCGGAGAGCTGCGTATCTGCGTCTTCTGCGTGTCTTGCCGCTCTACACTCAGCAAAAAGCTTTTCCACCATATCTTGCAAGGAGAAACTCTGCCAGGAAAGAAAACATCCAAAATCTTGTTCTAAAGCTTGCACGGGGGTCTGCAAAGCGTTTGGCAAGAATGAAAGGTAGTTGTCCAAAACTCGTTCTTTTCCAATAGAATAACCATGGAAAAGGCAGGAGAGTGGTAAAGTACTGTTTTCTCTAAGTCTGAAGGCTGCCCACACTGTGCCTGTGTGCTGCAGCTTGCATCTTCGCCTTTGGGAAGCTGCCGCTCGCCGATTCTCCCGGAGGCGAAGAAGCGGCTTCTTCGCACACAGAGCATTGTGGCGAGCGCAGGGAGCTCCTGAGAGCGGTTTGTGCCGAAAGAAGCCCGGGACCGGCACTTAGCTTCGGAGAGCTGCGTATCTGCGTCTTCTGCGTGTCTTGCCGCTCTACACTCAGCAAAAAGCTTTTCCACCATATCTTGCAAGGAGAAACTCTGCCAGGAAAGAAAACATCCAAAATCTTGTTCTAAAGCTTGCACGGGGGTCTGCAAAGCGTTTGGCAAGAATGAAAGGTAGTTGTCCAAAACTCGTTCTTTTCCAATAGAATAACCATGGAAAAGGCAGGAGAGTGGTAAAGTACTGTTTTCTCTAAGTCTGAAGGCTGCCCACACTGTGCCTGTGTGCTGCAGCTTGCATCTTCGCCTTTGGGAAGCTGCCGCTCGCCGATTCTCCCGGAGGCGAAGAAGCGGCTTCTTCGCACACAGAGCATTGTGGCGAGCGCAGGGAGCTCCTGAGAGCGGTTTGTGCCGAAAGAAGCCCGGGACCGGCACTTAGCTTCGGAGAGCTGCGTATCTGCGTCTTCTGCGTGTCTTGCCGCTCTACACTCAGCAAAAAGCTTTTCCACCATATCTTGCAAGGAGAAACTCTGCCAGGAAAGAAAACATCCAAAATCTTGTTCTAAAGCTTGCACGGGGGTCTGCAAAGCGTTTGGCAAGAATGAAAGGTAGTTGTCCAAAACTCGTTCTTTTCCAATAGAATAACCATGGAAAAGGCAGGAGAGTGGTAAAGTACTGTTTTCTCTAAGTCTGAAGGCTGCCCACACTGTGCCTGTGTGCTGCAGCTTGCATCTTCGCCTTTGGGAAGCTGCCGCTCGCCGATTCTCCCGGAGGCGAAGAAGCGGCTTCTTCGCACACAGAGCATTGTGGCGAGCGCAGGGAGCTCCTGAGAGCGGTTTGTGCCGAAAGAAGCCCGGGACCGGCACTTAGCTTCGGAGAGCTGCGTATCTGCGTCTTCTGCGTGTCTTGCCGCTCTACACTCAGCAAAAAGCTTTTCCACCATATCTTGCAAGGAGAAACTCTGCCAGGAAAGAAAACATCCAAAATCTTGTTCTAAAGCTTGCACGGGGGTCTGCAAAGCGTTTGGCAAGAATGAAAGGTAGTTGTCCAAAACTCGTTCTTTTCCAATAGAATAACCATGGAAAAGGCAGGAGAGTGGTAAAGTACTGTTTTCTCTAAGTCTGAAGGCTGCCCACACTGTGCCTGTGTGCTGCAGCTTGCATCTTCGCCTTTGGGAAGCTGCCGCTCGCCGATTCTCCCGGAGGCGAAGAAGCGGCTTCTTCGCACACAGAGCATTGTGGCGAGCGCAGGGAGCTCCTGAGAGCGGTTTGTGCCGAAAGAAGCCCGGGACCGGCACTTAGCTTCGGAGAGCTGCGTATCTGCGTCTTCTGCGTGTCTTGCCGCTCTACACTCAGCAAAAAGCTTTTCCACCATATCTTGCAAGGAGAAACTCTGCCAGGAAAGAAAACATCCAAAATCTTGTTCTAAAGCTTGCACGGGGGTCTGCAAAGCGTTTGGCAAGAATGAAAGGTAGTTGTCCAAAACTCGTTCTTTTCCAATAGAATAACCATGGAAAAGGCAGGAGAGTGGTAAAGTACTGTTTTCTCTAAGTCTGAAGGCTGCCCACACTGTGCCTGTGTGCTGCAGCTTGCATCTTCGCCTTTGGGAAGCTGCCGCTCGCCGATTCTCCCGGAGGCGAAGAAGCGGCTTCTTCGCACACAGAGCATTGTGGCGAGCGCAGGGAGCTCCTGAGAGCGGTTTGTGCCGAAAGAAGCCCGGGACCGGCACTTAGCTTCGGAGAGCTGCGTATCTGCGTCTTCTGCGTGTCTTGCCGCTCTACACTCAGCAAAAAGCTTTTCCACCATATCTTGCAAGGAGAAACTCTGCCAGGAAAGAAAACATCCAAAATCTTGTTCTAAAGCTTGCACGGGGGTCTGCAAAGCGTTTGGCAAGAATGAAAGGTAGTTGTCCAAAACTCGTTCTTTTCCAATAGAATAACCATGGAAAAGGCAGGAGAGTGGTAAAGTACTGTTTTCTCTAAGTCTGAAGGCTGCCCACACTGTGCCTGTGTGCTGCAGCTTGCATCTTCGCCTTTGGGAAGCTGCCGCTCGCCGATTCTCCCGGAGGCGAAGAAGCGGCTTCTTCGCACACAGAGCATTGTGGCGAGCGCAGGGAGCTCCTGAGAGCGGTTTGTGCCGAAAGAAGCCCGGGACCGGCACTTAGCTTCGGAGAGCTGCGTATCTGCGTCTTCTGCGTGTCTTGCCGCTCTACACTCAGCAAAAAGCTTTTCCACCATATCTTGCAAGGAGAAACTCTGCCAGGAAAGAAAACATCCAAAATCTTGTTCTAAAGCTTGCACGGGGGTCTGCAAAGCGTTTGGCAAGAATGAAAGGTAGTTGTCCAAAACTCGTTCTTTTCCAATAGAATAACCATGGAAAAGGCAGGAGAGTGGTAAAGTACTGTTTTCTCTAAGTCTGAAGGCTGCCCACACTGTGCCTGTGTGCTGCAGCTTGCATCTTCGCCTTTGGGAAGCTGCCGCTCGCCGATTCTCCCGGAGGCGAAGAAGCGGCTTCTTCGCACACAGAGCATTGTGGCGAGCGCAGGGAGCTCCTGAGAGCGGTTTGTGCCGAAAGAAGCCCGGGACCGGCACTTAGCTTCGGAGAGCTGCGTATCTGCGTCTTCTGCGTGTCTTGCCGCTCTACACTCAGCAAAAAGCTTTTCCACCATATCTTGCAAGGAGAAACTCTGCCAGGAAAGAAAACATCCAAAATCTTGTTCTAAAGCTTGCACGGGGGTCTGCAAAGCGTTTGGCAAGAATGAAAGGTAGTTGTCCAAAACTCGTTCTTTTCCAATAGAATAACCATGGAAAAGGCAGGAGAGTGGTAAAGTACTGTTTTCTCTAAGTCTGAAGGCTGCCCACACTGTGCCTGTGTGCTGCAGCTTGCATCTTCGCCTTTGGGAAGCTGCCGCTCGCCGATTCTCCCGGAGGCGAAGAAGCGGCTTCTTCGCACACAGAGCATTGTGGCGAGCGCAGGGAGCTCCTGAGAGCGGTTTGTGCCGAAAGAAGCCCGGGACCGGCACTTAGCTTCGGAGAGCTGCGTATCTGCGTCTTCTGCGTGTCTTGCCGCTCTACACTCAGCAAAAAGCTTTTCCACCATATCTTGCAAGGAGAAACTCTGCCAGGAAAGAAAACATCCAAAATCTTGTTCTAAAGCTTGCACGGGGGTCTGCAAAGCGTTTGGCAAGAATGAAAGGTAGTTGTCCAAAACTCGTTCTTTTCCAATAGAATAACCATGGAAAAGGCAGGAGAGTGGTAAAGTACTGTTTTCTCTAAGTCTGAAGGCTGCCCACACTGTGCCTGTGTGCTGCAGCTTGCATCTTCGCCTTTGGGAAGCTGCCGCTCGCCGATTCTCCCGGAGGCGAAGAAGCGGCTTCTTCGCACACAGAGCATTGTGGCGAGCGCAGGGAGCTCCTGAGAGCGGTTTGTGCCGAAAGAAGCCCGGGACCGGCACTTAGCTTCGGAGAGCTGCGTATCTGCGTCTTCTGCGTGTCTTGCCGCTCTACACTCAGCAAAAAGCTTTTCCACCATATCTTGCAAGGAGAAACTCTGCCAGGAAAGAAAACATCCAAAATCTTGTTCTAAAGCTTGCACGGGGGTCTGCAAAGCGTTTGGCAAGAATGAAAGGTAGTTGTCCAAAACTCGTTCTTTTCCAATAGAATAACCATGGAAAAGGCAGGAGAGTGGTAAAGTACTGTTTTCTCTAAGTCTGAAGGCTGCCCACACTGTGCCTGTGTGCTGCAGCTTGCATCTTCGCCTTTGGGAAGCTGCCGCTCGCCGATTCTCCCGGAGGCGAAGAAGCGGCTTCTTCGCACACAGAGCATTGTGGCGAGCGCAGGGAGCTCCTGAGAGCGGTTTGTGCCGAAAGAAGCCCGGGACCGGCACTTAGCTTCGGAGAGCTGCGTATCTGCGTCTTCTGCGTGTCTTGCCGCTCTACACTCAGCAAAAAGCTTTTCCACCATATCTTGCAAGGAGAAACTCTGCCAGGAAAGAAAACATCCAAAATCTTGTTCTAAAGCTTGCACGGGGGTCTGCAAAGCGTTTGGCAAGAATGAAAGGTAGTTGTCCAAAACTCGTTCTTTTCCAATAGAATAACCATGGAAAAGGCAGGAGAGTGGTAAAGTACTGTTTTCTCTAAGTCTGAAGGCTGCCCACACTGTGCCTGTGTGCTGCAGCTTGCATCTTCGCCTTTGGGAAGCTGCCGCTCGCCGATTCTCCCGGAGGCGAAGAAGCGGCTTCTTCGCACACAGAGCATTGTGGCGAGCGCAGGGAGCTCCTGAGAGCGGTTTGTGCCGAAAGAAGCCCGGGACCGGCACTTAGCTTCGGAGAGCTGCGTATCTGCGTCTTCTGCGTGTCTTGCCGCTCTACACTCAGCAAAAAGCTTTTCCACCATATCTTGCAAGGAGAAACTCTGCCAGGAAAGAAAACATCCAAAATCTTGTTCTAAAGCTTGCACGGGGGTCTGCAAAGCGTTTGGCAAGAATGAAAGGTAGTTGTCCAAAACTCGTTCTTTTCCAATAGAATAACCATGGAAAAGGCAGGAGAGTGGTAAAGTACTGTTTTCTCTAAGTCTGAAGGCTGCCCACACTGTGCCTGTGTGCTGCAGCTTGCATCTTCGCCTTTGGGAAGCTGCCGCTCGCCGATTCTCCCGGAGGCGAAGAAGCGGCTTCTTCGCACACAGAGCATTGTGGCGAGCGCAGGGAGCTCCTGAGAGCGGTTTGTGCCGAAAGAAGCCCGGGACCGGCACTTAGCTTCGGAGAGCTGCGTATCTGCGTCTTCTGCGTGTCTTGCCGCTCTACACTCAGCAAAAAGCTTTTCCACCATATCTTGCAAGGAGAAACTCTGCCAGGAAAGAAAACATCCAAAATCTTGTTCTAAAGCTTGCACGGGGGTCTGCAAAGCGTTTGGCAAGAATGAAAGGTAGTTGTCCAAAACTCGTTCTTTTCCAATAGAATAACCATGGAAAAGGCAGGAGAGTGGTAAAGTACTGTTTTCTCTAAGTCTGAAGGCTGCCCACACTGTGCCTGTGTGCTGCAGCTTGCATCTTCGCCTTTGGGAAGCTGCCGCTCGCCGATTCTCCCGGAGGCGAAGAAGCGGCTTCTTCGCACACAGAGCATTGTGGCGAGCGCAGGGAGCTCCTGAGAGCGGTTTGTGCCGAAAGAAGCCCGGGACCGGCACTTAGCTTCGGAGAGCTGCGTATCTGCGTCTTCTGCGTGTCTTGCCGCTCTACACTCAGCAAAAAGCTTTTCCACCATATCTTGCAAGGAGAAACTCTGCCAGGAAAGAAAACATCCAAAATCTTGTTCTAAAGCTTGCACGGGGGTCTGCAAAGCGTTTGGCAAGAATGAAAGGTAGTTGTCCAAAACTCGTTCTTTTCCAATAGAATAACCATGGAAAAGGCAGGAGAGTGGTAAAGTACTGTTTTCTCTAAGTCTGAAGGCTGCCCACACTGTGCCTGTGTGCTGCAGCTTGCATCTTCGCCTTTGGGAAGCTGCCGCTCGCCGATTCTCCCGGAGGCGAAGAAGCGGCTTCTTCGCACACAGAGCATTGTGGCGAGCGCAGGGAGCTCCTGAGAGCGGTTTGTGCCGAAAGAAGCCCGGGACCGGCACTTAGCTTCGGAGAGCTGCGTATCTGCGTCTTCTGCGTGTCTTGCCGCTCTACACTCAGCAAAAAGCTTTTCCACCATATCTTGCAAGGAGAAACTCTGCCAGGAAAGAAAACATCCAAAATCTTGTTCTAAAGCTTGCACGGAGGTCTGCAAAGAGTTTGGCAAGAATGAAAGGTAGTTGTCCAAAACTCGTTCTTTTCCAATAGAATAACCATGGAAAAGGCAGGAGAGTGGTAAAGTACTGTTTTCTCTAAGTCTGAAGGCTGCCCACACTGTGCCTGTGTGCTGCAGCTTGCATCTTCGCCTTTGGGAAGCTGCCGCTCGCCGATTCTCCCGGAGGCGAAGAAGCGGCTTCTTCGCACACAGAGCATTGTGGCGAGCGCAGGGAGCTCCTGAGAGCGGTTTGTGCCGAAAGAAGCCCGGGACCGGCACTTAGCTTCGGAGAGCTGCGTATCTGCGTCTTCTGCGTGTCTTGCCGCTCTACACTCAGCAAAAAGCTTTTCCACCATATCTTGCAAGGAGAAACTCTGCCAGGAAAGAAAACATCCAAAATCTTGTTCTAAAGCTTGCACGGAGGTCTGCAAAGAGTTTGGCAAGAATGAAAGGTAGTTGTCCAAAACTCGTTCTTTTCCAATAGAATAACCATGGAAAAGGCAGGAGAGTGGTAAAGTACTGTTTTCTCTAAGTCTGAAGGCTGCCCACACTGTGCCTGTGTGCTGCAGCTTGCATCTTCGCCTTTGGGAAGCTGCCGCTCGCCGATTCTCCCGGAGGCGAAGAAGCGGCTTCTTCGCACACAGAGCATTGTGGCGAGCGCAGGGAGCTCCTGAGAGCGGTTTGTGCCGAAAGAAGCCCGGGACCGGCACTTAGCTTCGGAGAGCTGCGTATCTGCGTCTTCTGCGTGTCTTGCCGCTCTACACTCAGCAAAAAGCTTTTCCACCATATCTTGCAAGGAGAAACTCTGCCAGGAAAGAAAACATCCAAAATCTTGTTCTAAAGCTTGCACGGAGGTCTGCAAAGAGTTTGGCAAGAATGAAAGGTAGTTGTCCAAAACTCGTTCTTTTCCAATAGAATAACCATGGAAAAGGCAGGAGAGTGGTAAAGTACTGTTTTCTCTAAGTCTGAAGGCTGCCCACACTGTGCCTGTGTGCTGCAGCTTGCATCTTCGCCTTTGGGAAGCTGCCGCTCGCCGATTCTCCCGGAGGCGAAGAAGCGGCTTCTTCGCACACAGAGCATTGTGGCGAGCGCAGGGAGCTCCTGAGAGCGGTTTGTGCCGAAAGAAGCCCGGGACCGGCACTTAGCTTCGGAGAGCTGCGTATCTGCGTCTTCTGCGTGTCTTGCCGCTCTACACTCAGCAAAAAGCTTTTCCACCATATCTTGCAAGGAGAAACTCTGCCAGGAAAGAAAACATCCAAAATCTTGTTCTAAAGCTTGCACGGAGGTCTGCAAAGAGTTTGGCAAGAATGAAAGGTAGTTGTCCAAAACTCGTTCTTTTCCAATATAATAACCATGGAAAAGGCAGGAGAGTGGTAAAGTACTGTTTTCTCTAAGTCTGAAGGCTGCCCACACTGTGCCTGTGTGCTGCAGCTTGCATCTTCGCCTTTGGGAAGCTGCCGCTCGCCGATTCTCCCGGAGGCGAAGAAGCGGCTTCTTCGCACACAGAGCATTGTGGCGAGCGCAGGGAGCTCCTGAGAGCGGTTTGTGCCGAAAGAAGCCCGGGACCGGCACTTAGCTTCGGAGAGCTGCGTATCTGCGTCTTCTGCGTGTCTTGCCGCTCTACACTCAGCAAAAAGCTTTTCCACCATATCTTGCAAGGAGAAACTCTGCCAGGAAAGAAAACATCCAAAATCTTGTTCTAAAGCTTGCACGGAGGTCTGCAAAGAGTTTGGCAAGAATGAAAGGTAGTTGTCCAAAACTCGTTCTTTTCCAATATAATAACCATGGAAAAGGCAGGAGAGTGGTAAAGTACTGTTTTCTCTAAGTCTGAAGGCTGCCCACACTGTGCCTGTGTGCTGCAGCTTGCATCTTCGCCTTTGGGAAGCTGCCGCTCGCCGATTCTCCCGGAGGCGAAGAAGCGGCTTCTTCGCACACAGAGCATTGTGGCGAGCGCAGGGAGCTCCTGAGAGCGGTTTGTGCCGAAAGAAGCCCGGGACCGGCACTTAGCTTCGGAGAGCTGCGTATCTGCGTCTTCTGCGTGTCTTGCCGCTCTACACTCAGCAAAAAGCTTTTCCACCATATCTTGCAAGGAGAAACTCTGCCAGGAAAGAAAACATCCAAAATCTTGTTCTAAAGCTTGCACGGAGGTCTGCAAAGAGTTTGGCAAGAATGAAAGGTAGTTGTCCAAAACTCGTTCTTTTCCAATAGAATAACCATGGAAAAGGCAGGAGAGTGGTAAAGTACTGTTTTCTCTAAGTCTGAAGGCTGCCCACACTGTGCCTGTGTGCTGCAGCTTGCATCTTCGCCTTTGGGAAGCTGCCGCTCGCCGATTCTCCCGGAGGCGAAGAAGCGGCTTCTTCGCACACAGAGCATTGTGGCGAGCGCAGGGAGCTCCTGAGAGCGGTTTGTGCCGAAAGAAGCCCGGGACCGGCACTTAGCTTCGGAGAGCTGCGTATCTGCGTCTTCTGCGTGTCTTGCCGCTCTACACTCAGCAAAAAGCTTTTCCACCATATCTTGCAAGGAGAAACTCTGCCAGGAAAGAAAACATCCAAAATCTTGTTCTAAAGCTTGCACGGAGGTCTGCAAAGAGTTTGGCAAGAATGAAAGGTAGTTGTCCAAAACTCGTTCTTTTCCAATAGAATAACCATGGAAAAGGCAGGAGAGTGGTAAAGTACTGTTTTCTCTAAGTCTGAATGCTGCCCACACTGTGCCTGTGTGCTGCAGCTTGCATCTTCGCCTTTGGGAAGCTGCCGCTCGCCGATTCTCCCGGAGGCGAAGAAGCGGCTTCTTCGCACACAGAGCATTGTGGCGAGCGCAGGGAGCTCCTGAGAGCGGTTTGTGCCGAAAGAAGCCCGGGACCGGCACTTAGCTTCGGAGAGCTGCGTATCTGCGTCTTCTGCGTGTCTTGCCGCTCTACACTCAGCAAAAAGCTTTTCCACCATATCTTGCAAGGAGAAACTCTGCCAGGAAAGAAAACATCCAAAATCTTGTTCTAAAGCTTGCACGGAGGTCTGCAAAGAGTTTGGCAAGAATGAAAGGTAGTTGTCCAAAACTCGTTCTTTTCCAATAGAATAACCATGGAAAAGGCAGGAGAGTGGTAAAGTACTGTTTTCTCTAAGTCTGAAGGCTGCCCACACTGTGCCTGTGTGCTGCAGCTTGCATCTTCGCCTTTGGGAAGCTGCCGCTCGCCGATTCTCCCGGAGGCGAAGAAGCGCTTCTTCGCACACAGAGCATTGTGGCGAGCGCAGGGAGCTCCTGAGAGCGGTTTGTGCCGAAAGAAGCCCGGGACCGGCACTTAGCTTCGGAGAGCTGCGTATCTGCGTCTTCTGCGTGTCTTGCCGCTCTACACTCAGCAAAAAGCTTTTCCACCATATCTTGCAAGGAGAAACTCTGCCAGGAAAGAAAACATCCAAAATCTTGTTCTAAAGCTTGCACGGAGGTCTGCAAAGAGTTTGGCAAGAATGAAAGGTAGTTGTCCAAAACTCGTTCTTTTCCAATAGAATAACCATGGAAAAGGCAGGAGAGTGGTAAAGTACTGTTTTCTCTAAGTCTGAAGGCTGCCCACACTGTGCCTGTGTGCTGCAGCTTGCATCTTCGCCTTTGGGAAGCTGCCGCTCGCCGATTCTCCCGGAGGCGAAGAAGCGCCTTCTTCGCACACAGAGCATTGTTGGCGAGCGCAGGGAGCTCCTGAGAGCGGTTTGTGCCGAAAGAAGCCCGGGACCGGCACTTAGCTTCGGAGAGCTGCGTATCTGCGTCTTCTGCGTGTCTTGCCGCTCTACACTCAGCAAAAAGCTTTTCCACCATATCTTGCAAGGAGAAACTCTGCCAGGAAAGAAAACATCCAAAATCTTGTTCTAAAGCTTGCACGGAGGTCTGCAAAGAGTTTGGCAAGAATGAAAGGTAGTTGTCCAAAACTCGTTCTTTTCCAATAGAATAACCATGGAAAAGGCAGGAGAGTGGTAAAGTACTGTTTTCTCTAAGTCTGAATGCTGCCCACACTGTGCCTGTGTGCTGCAGCTTGCATCTTCGCCTTTGGGAAGCTGCCGCTCGCCGATTCTCCCGGAGGCGAAGAAGCGGCTTCTTCGCACACAGAGCATTGTGGCGAGCGCAGGGAGCTCCTGAGAGCGGTTTGTGCCGAAAGAAGCCCGGGACCGGCACTTAGCTTCGGAGAGCTGCGTATCTGCGTCTTCTGCGTGTCTTGCCGCTCTACACTCAGCAAAAAGCTTTTCCACCATATCTTGCAAGGAGAAACTCTGCCAGGAAAGAAAACATCCAAAATCTTGTTCTAAAGCTTGCACGGAGGTCTGCAAAGAGTTTGGCAAGAATGAAAGGTAGTTGTCCAAAACTCGTTCTTTTCCAATATAATAACCATGGAAAAGGCAGGAGAGTGGTAAAGTACTGTTTTCTCTAAGTCTGAATGCTGCCCACACTGTGCCTGTGTGCTGCAGCTTGCATCTTCGCCTTTGGGAAGCTGCCGCTCGCCGATTCTCCCGGAGGCGAAGAAGCGGCTTCTTCGCACACAGAGCATTGTGGCGAGCGCAGGGAGCTCCTGAGAGCGGTTTGTGCCGAAAGAAGCCCGGGACCGGCACTTAGCTTCGGAGAGCTGCGTATCTGCGTCTTCTGCGTGTCTTGCCGCTCTACACTCAGCAAAAAGCTTTTCCACCATATCTTGCAAGGAGAAACTCTGCCAGGAAAGAAAACATCCAAAATCTTGTTCTAAAGCTTGCACGGAGGTCTGCAAAGAGTTTGGCAAGAATGAAAGGTAGTTGTCCAAAACTCGTTCTTTTCCAATATAATAACCATGGAAAAGGCAGGAGTGGTAAAGTACTGTTTTCTCTAAGTCTGAAGGCTGCCCACACTGTGCCTGTGTGCTGCAGCTTGCATCTTCGCCTTTGGGAAGCTGCCGCTCGCCGATTCTCCCGGAGGCGAAGAAGCGGCTTCTTCGCACACAGAGCATTGTGGCGAGCGCAGGGAGCTCCTGAGAGCGGTTTGTGCCGAAAGAAGCCCGGGACCGGCACTTAGCTTCGGAGAGCTGCGTATCTGCGTCTTCTGCGTGTCTTGCCGCTCTACACTCAGCAAAAAGCTTTTCCACCATATCTTGCAAGGAGAAACTCTGCCAGGAAAGAAAACATCCAAAATCTTGTTCTAAAGCTTGCACGGAGGTCTGCAAAGAGTTTGGCAAGAATGAAAGGTAGTTGTCCAAAACTCGTTCTTTTCCAATAGAATAACCATGGAAAAGGCAGGAGAGTGGTAAAGTACTGTTTTCTCTAAGTCTGAAGGCTGCCCACACTGTGCCTGTGTGCTGCAGCTTGCATCTTCGCCTTTGGGAAGCTGCCGCTCGCCGATTCTCCCGGAGGCGAAGAAGCGCCTTCTTCGCACACAGAGCATTGTGCCGGTCGAGGTTTGCACCTAAGAGCGGTTTGTGCCGAAAGAAGCCCGGGACCGGCACTTAGCTTCGGAGAGCTGCGTATCTGCGTCTTCTGCGTGTCTTGCCGCTCTACACTCAGCAAAAAGCTTTTCCACCATATCTTGCAAGGAGAAACTCTGCCAGGAAAGAAAACATCCAAAATCTTGTTCTAAAGCTTGCACGGAGGTCTGCAAAGAGTTTGGCAAGAATGAAAGGTAGTTGTCCAAAACTCGTTCTTTTCCAATAGAATAACCATGGAAAAGGCAGGAGAGTGGTAAAGTACTGTTTTCTCTAAGTCTGAAGGCTGCCCACACTGTGCCTGTGTGCTGCAGCTTGCATCTTCGCCTTTGGGAAGCTGCCGCTCGCCGATTCTCCCGGAGGCGAAGAAGCGCCTTCTTCGCACACAGAGCATTGTGCCGGTCGAGGTTTGCACCTAAGAGCGGTTTGTGCCGAAAGAAGCCCGGGACCGGCACTTAGCTTCGGAGAGCTGCGTATCTGCGTCTTCTGCGTGTCTTGCCGCTCTACACTCAGCAAAAAGCTTTTCCACCATATCTTGCAAGGAGAAACTCTGCCAGGAAAGAAAACATCCAAAATCTTGTTCTAAAGCTTGCACGGAGGTCTGCAAAGAGTTTGGCAAGAATGAAAGGTAGTTGTCCAAAACTCGTTCTTTTCCAATAGAATAACCATGGAAAAGGCAGGAGAGTGGTAAAGTACTGTTTTCTCTAAGTCTGAAGGCTGCCCACACTGTGCCTGTGTGCTGCAGCTTGCATCTTCGCCTTTGGGAAGCTGCCGCTCGCCGATTCTCCCGGAGGCGAAGAAGCGGCTTCTTCGCACACAGAGCATTGTGCCGGTCGAGGTTTGCACCTAAGAGCGGTTTGTGCCGAAAGAAGCCCGGGACCGGCACTTAGCTTCGGAGAGCTGCGTATCTGCGTCTTCTGCGTGTCTTGCCGCTCTACACTCAGCAAAAAGCTTTTCCACCATATCTTGCAAGGAGAAACTCTGCCAGGAAAGAAAACATCCAAAATCTTGTTCTAAAGCTTGCACGGAGGTCTGCAAAGAGTTTGGCAAGAATGAAAGGTAGTTGTCCAAAACTCGCTCTTTTCCAATAGAATAACCATGGAAAAGGCAGGAGAGTGGTAAAGTACTGTTTTCTCTAAGTCTGAAGGCTGCCCACACTGTGCCTGTGTGCTGCAGCTTGCATCTTCGCCTTTGGGAAGCTGCCGCTCGCCGATTCTCTCGGAGGCGAAGAAGCGGCTTCTTCGCACACAGAGCATTGTGGCGAGCGCAGGGAGCTCCTGAGAGCGGTTTGTGCCGAAAGAAGCCCGGGACCGGCACTTAGCTTCGGAGAGCTGCGTATCTGCGTCTTCTGCGTGTCTTGCCGCTCTACACTCAGCAAAAAGCTTTTCCACCATATCTTGCAAGGAGAAACTCTGCCAGGAAAGAAAACATCCAAAATCTTGTTCTAAAGCTTGCACGGAGGTCTGCAAAGAGTTTGGCAAGAATGAAAGGTAGTTGTCCAAAACTCGTTCTTTTCCAATAGAATAACCATGGAAAAGGCAGGAGTGGTAAAGTACTGTTTTCTCTAAGTCTGAAGGCTGCCCACACTGTGCCTGTGTGCTGCAGCTTGCATCTTCGCCTTTGGGAAGCTGCCGCTCGCCGATTCTCCCGGAGGCGAAGAAGCGGCTTCTTCGCACACAGAGCATTGTGGCGAGCGCAGGGAGCTCCTGAGAGCGGTTTGTGCCGAAAGAAGCCCGGGACCGGCACTTAGCTTCGGAGAGCTGCGTATCTGCGTCTTCTGCGTGTCTTGCCGCTCTACACTCAGCAAAAAGCTTTTCCACCATATCTTGCAAGGAGAAACTCTGCCAGGAAAGAAAACATCCAAAATCTTGTTCTAAAGCTTGCACGGAGGTCTGCAAAGAGTTTGGCAAGAATGAAAGGTAGTTGTCCAAAACTCGTTCTTTTCCAATAGAATAACCATGGAAAAGGCAGGAGAGTGGTAAAGTACTGTTTTCTCTAAGTCTGAAGGCTGCCCACACTGTGCCTGTGTGCTGCAGCTTGCATCTTCGCCTTTGGGAAGCTGCCGCTCGCCGATTCTCCCGGAGGCGAAGAAGCGCCTTCTTCGCACACAGAGCATTGTGCCGGTCGAGGTTTGCACCTAAGAGCGGTTTGTGCCGAAAGAAGCCCGGGACCGGCACTTAGCTTCGGAGAGCTGCGTATCTGCGTCTTCTGCGTGTCTTGCCGCTCTACACTCAGCAAAAAGCTTTTCCACCATATCTTGCAAGGAGAAACTCTGCCAGGAAAGAAAACATCCAAAATCTTGTTCTAAAGCTTGCACGGAGGTCTGCAAAGAGTTTGGCAAGAATGAAAGGTAGTTGTCCAAAACTCGTTCTTTTCCACTAGAATAACCATGGAAAAGGCAGGAGAGTGGTAAAGTACTGTTTTCTCTAAGTCTGAAGGCTGCCCACACTGTGCCTGTGTGCTGCAGCTTGCATCTTCGCCTTTGGGAAGCTGCCGCTCGCCGATTCTCCCGGAGGCGAAGAAGCGGCTTCTTCGCACACAGAGCATTGTGGCGAGCGCAGGGAGCTCCTGAGAGCGGTTTGTGCCGAAAGAAGCCCAGGACCGGCACTTAGCTTCGGAGAGCTGCATATCTGCGTCTTCTGCGTGTCTTGCCGCTCTACACTCAGCAAAAAGCTTTCCCACCATATCTTGCAAGGAGAAACTCTGCCAGGAAAGAAAACATCCAAAATCTTGTTCTAAAGCTTGCACGGAGGTCTGCAAAGAGTTTGGCAAGAATGAAAGGTAGTTGTCCAAAACTCGTTCTTTTCCAATATAATAACCATGGAAAAGGCAGGAGAGTGGTAAAGTACTGTTTTCTCTAAGTCTGAATGCTGCCCACACTGTGCCTGTGTGCTGCAGCTTGCATCTTCGCCTTTGGGAAGCTGCCGCTCGCCGATTCTCCCGGAGGCGAGGAAGCGGCTTCTTCGCACACAGAGCATTGTGGCGAGCGCAGGGAGCTCCTGAGAGCGGTTTGTGCCGAAAGAAGCCTGGAACCGGCACTTAGCTTTGGAGAGCTGCGTATCTGCGTCTTCTGCGTGTCTTGCCGCTCTACACTCAGCAAAAAGCTTTCCCACCATATCTTGCAAGGAGAAACTCTGCCAGGAAAGAAAACAACCAAAATCTTGTTCTAAGGCTTGCACGGAGGTCTGCAAAGAGTTTTGGACAACTACCTTTCATTCTTGCCAAACTCTTGAGAAATGAAGCCATGGCCGCAGGAGACAACCAGCACCGCCCCCGTGTGATCTGACTTGATGTGGATCCTCCACGGCCCGTCTGAACTGAAAACCAGCATGCTGAGAAGGGCCTCGTCTGATTTCTTCTTCCCGTTTACTTCAAGACTAGGAGAGTGGGAACTGTGGGAGGGAAAGCATGTAGTTGTAGAAACTTGGGGATAGAGTTCGATGTTGCTATTAGAAGATTAGGATATTAGGATGTTAGGATGTTTGTTAGGATGTTAAGGATGTTTGTTAGGATGTTTGTTAGGATGTTCGTTATGAAATAAACGTTTTTTCAATTTAAAGCGTTAGAAAGCAGTCATTCTTTATCAGCGCTGGACACACAGAAGCGTATCTATCTCCTTTAATCTGATGTGTGTGGTGAAAATTCACAAGAGGGTATTTATTCCATCCTGATCATACATATTCATTACAATGTGTCTCCTAGCTAATATGCTAACACCACTTCCCTAGAACTAATTTGCATGCGTTCACCTGTAACTGGAAGTCCTTTTTTGGTCCTGGAGGTCATCTAACGTGGGGGGGGGGTCTCGTGGTCATATTCACTGAATGCTTCAGTATTACTGGTGACCTTTCTTTGAACTTTTTCTTTGGTATGCACTATTGTTTTTTGTTACGTAACTTGCAAAAACCCCTCTGTAGTCCTCTATCTTTTTCTCCACTGGTTCCAGCTACATTTATCCTCCTTCATGCGTACCTTTAATCTTTTTTGCTAGTTAGCCCTAAAGCTCTATTCAGCATCTTCAGGGGAACTGAAAATTTCTAGTCTCTGTGTTATTTATCAAGTCCCCCCTTTTCTTAAGACTGTCTCTTTTAGGCAAGTCCCAATCCTTCATTTTCCAGCCCAAAGTGCTGCAACAACTGTAACAGTTAATACAAACACACACAACGATTAGAGTGACTGCCATGAATGCATAACAAGGCAAACAAACATTAATAAGGCAAACAAACAGCAATAACTGCTGTGAAACACCCACCGCACTCTGTGAGGCGGCGCTGGACCCACGGTGGTGGTAACACCTTCCCTCTGCTTCACGTAATTATTCTTGGCTATCCCCACTTTTCTACCTTCTTTCTTTTCCCTTTTATGAAAAAAAATAAAGGTTGAAATATCGCTTTGGATCCCAATATTTAACCTCGTTTGTGTTTTAAATCTCGCTTTCGGGTATGTTTAGAATCTAATTCTTTCCTCAATTGTGGATCGAGGCAAACTTGCCTCTCCTCCCCTTAAGGGGGATCTGAACACCCCAGCACCGGTCTGGGCTGGACTGGAGACACTGGGTGTTTTGATGGAAGGCTTCTCCTCCCGTTTTCCCTCACCCAGGAGCTGCCGTGTCACCGGGAAGGTGCGGTCCCGGGGGTGTCCAGGGGCTGTTTTGGGCTATCCAAGGGCTGCTTCGGGGTATCCCTGGGGTATCCAGGGGCTGTTTCGGAGTGTCCAGGGGCTGTTTCGGGGTGTCCCGGGCTCTCCCCTCACGCCGCTCCCCCTCCGGAGCACAGCGCCCCCGTGACGTTCAGCGAGGACGCGCCTGCACGCGGCCCCCCCACGCCCCTTGGCCGTTGGCCACGCCCCCAGCGCGACCCCCTTGCGACCCCCCCCCCGCCATGTCGGAGGAGAAGCCTCCGGTGAGGCGGGGAGAGGAGCGGCTGGAAGGGAGGAGCCGGCGGGAGGGGAGCGGCTGGAAGGCGGGGAGGGAACGAGGAGGGGCCGCCTCTCCTCGTCCCGGGGGCGCGGCTGTGGTGCGGCTCCGCCTCGCCCGCGGCGCGAGGCCGCGAGGTGTCCCGGCCGGGGGCAGCAGGGGCGGCCTTGGTGCCGCAGGATGTGGCGGGTGCTGTCCGGCCCGAGCCACAGAACTACTGGCAAATGAAGCAAAACAATTGAAGTCCAGCACGAGGATGGAGCAAGGGATCTCAGCTGGGCTTTGGGATGCAGCTGCTCCCAGTGCAGTAAGTGAAATACTTTTGTAAAAGCCAATAGAAAAAGCAACAAAGCCTAAATATCTGGGCTGGGAAAGCAGGTGTTGGATGTGCTCCTCACAGCCAACATGGAGTGCTGGGAAAAAGCATTGGAGAAGGACTGGAGAGAACTCATCCTCATGAGCTGGCCACGTGTGCTTGAGACAGTGGGATGCTGGAAGCTCTTTAAAGGGTTGGAGGAGAAATCTCCCAGAAAGCTGTAAGTCATTGGCTGTCTAACATCACATATATATAAAATATAATATGAGGAAATATTGTTAATGGGCTTGATGACAGAAAGGAGGTGAGACAAGCCCCTGCATGCATGCTGGCTTGCACAGTGTCCACCAAAGGCTGCCCAATACATTTGCCTTCCAAGCAGGAATTTATTTAAGGGTCCACAGCTCCCAGGACAGCTGATAGGGATAGAAATTAAGCAGATGTTTGAGACATCTGCTTAAATGAGGGTGGCCCTACAAAACATAGAATGTCTTAGTATCAAATAATCAGTTGCCCGCAAGGGAAAAAAAAAAGGTTTAAACTAATATAAAAAGGCAGGAAAGTGGCTGAGGTGGGATCCCACTCCAGCAGAGGAGCTGCCAGGAGGAAGAAGTCTGGCTCTGTAAAATTCCCGTTCCTAAACAATGGTGCTGGGAAGGTCGGTGACACGGGGGAGGTAGGGCTAATAATAACAAATACCATTAGAGTTATACCTTACATAGAGAAAACTGCACTGGAACTGGCTTTCCAAGAGCCCAGCAAAAAGCTTTTGTTTAATTTATGGGGCTCAGGCTATTTTTAGCTGGCGGATCCTTGGGGTTTTATCTGGGATCGCTGCTCTGAGCCAGCAACTGGAACATTTTAATTGTTTGCTCTGGATTTAGGGTGGGTTGTTATTTTTTTCTAAAGGGAGAAAGAGGAAAGCAGGTGCTGCGGCCTGACCTTGCTGGTCTCCAGATTTCCTTGGCAGCACCTTCTGGAGTGGGGAAAGCAAGTGGGTCTTGGAGCAGCTCTGTGCCTCCTGGGAGACTTTTTGGGGTGGTGCTGGGGGGCGATCAGCTGGAACCCCTCTCCTCCAGCCCAGCCAGCACCCCACACTCATCCCCAGCCCCTGCCAAAGGCCAGCAGCCAGCAGGTGAGAGGGTGGCAGGGGGACACCGTGTCTCCCCATCCTCTGGTTGCTATGCAGGTCTAAAAATAGCCTGGGCAGTGCGACAAGGAGGGAGCATCCCCTTCTTCCAGGAAAGCCAGAAGCGCTCCAGGGCTGCAGGCGGCCGTGCTTTGTTTGTCAGGAAAGCCCTTTGGTATCTGCCTGCAGCAGGGATGTGAGAGGAGCCATCTGCTCGGGGACAGGAGGTGTTTACAGCAGCAGCCCGGGCGCAGACGCCCTCTGCAGAGCCTGTCCCTGCTCGGAGCTTGGCCCCGGTGCAGGCAGACACCTCCCCCTGTGCTCCTGTAAAGGTGCTGGTGAGTTGAGGAGACAGAAGGGAGGCAATTAAAAGCAAAGCAAAACACCTCAGCCTTGAATATGCTGCCAGGAGAGGGTGAAGTACTCCAGGACCCCCATCTGCCTGCACCCTGAGCGTAGGCAGTGGGACAGGAACCCCAAAACACTCTCTGGAGCTGTGCTGTCCCCTAAGGGCCACTGGTTCTGCCAAGGGCTGCAGCCCAGCATCCCCTCCAGCTCTGCCCAGCCAGGATGCTGAGCCCCAGGGCACAGCTCTGGAGGGGCTGCCAGCAGCATTGCCAGTGCCCTGCATGGACACCAGCCCAGCTCTGGCTGTGCCCAGCCCCAGGGCACAGCTCTGGAGGGGCTGCCAGCAGCATTGCCAGTGCCCTGCATGGACACCAGCCCAGCACGTGGCTGTCACCCCCCATGCCAGCTCTCAGCAGCCAGCAGGGATTTCTGAGCTGCCCCAGGAGCTCCCAGCGTGGAGGAGACGGTGTTTTCAGTCCCCTCTGACCCAAGAGAATGTGGGATTGGCATTAAAGGGAAAACTTTAAGAAGTTTTTCTGAAGAACGGCAAAAAAAGCACAAGTTTTCAACCTTACTTCCTCCCTGCCTTTTTTTTTCTCGTTTTTGTCTCCCTACAGAGTAAATCTATTTCATTTGGATCCTGCTGACACAAATAACCCCAGGTTTTGGGCTGAAACATCAGCAATCACCTCTTTCCATTGCTGGCCAGCATGGCAAGCTAATTTTAACCTCCCAAGCTCCCTCCCATCTCCTGGAGGTTGTCCTGTTGCAGCCAGGGAGTGCTAGAAAATAGTGCATTGCCCACTCATCCAGCCTCCTTCAAGGGAAATATTTATATGATGCCAAAGAGAGGGTTTCCGTGGCAGTGATGACTCTAGCACCGTCGCCTTGGAAACCACTTGAGGCCATCTTGAAGGGTTTGAAAATCCCCTTCAGAGACAAATAAGGAGAGGGAGAGGAAAGGCCACTGGGATCAGAGTGGTGTTCTGGTCTCCCCTGACTTTCCTTGCCTGCTCCTGCTGAGCTGGAGAGCTGAAAGAGCCCTGGCTGGGATAAAACTCTCCCTATGCACGTTTGTGGAGCTCAGCACGGCTGCTCCAGGCTGAGCTGGGGAGCTGAAGGGCCGGGAGCCCTGGCTGCTGCCAGCACGCCCCAAGGGCAGGACTCGCAGGTGACTTTTGATCCAGATCGTCCCAGGCTATGCCAGAAGAGGCTGGGGTGGGAGGAACAAAGGGACTGGCCCTGCCAGGCTCTCTGGGCGTTGCTCTCCCTCGCTGTGTCCGGGCAGGGGCTGCGCTCGGTGCTGCCCGGCAGGAGCCGGGGGCGGTGCCGGGAGCGGCGTGTCCGGGTGTGCTCGGCACGGAGGTGATGATCCAAAGAGATCCCCGTCTGGCTGGAGTCCCCTTGGGCATGGAGGATGAACCGTGGAGCCCAGTAAAGAGAAGGGAAAGTGCTGATAGGGGTCCTGCATTTGCTGGCCCAAAGGACCCATGGTGTCTCTGCCCACCAAAGGTACAGGGAAAGCTATGAGGACTTTGAGGGCCAGCAACATCCAGGGACAGCTGGTGCTAAATCCTTTTGAACTGCCTTTCCCCTGCACGAGGGTCCAGTCCCCTTCCTGCCCTGGGACTGGGACCAGTAAATTCATTTTGGGTTCCCTGAGTGCTCCCACTGGCACTAAGGGGTGATGTCTCCAAACCTATCAGGGATGGGAGACCCCTGCAAGCGAGTTCCTCTTCCTGAAACCCCACTTGTGACTGGCTCTGTCCTCCTCTGCCGCGCCAGGGCAGCAGAGAGACCTGCTGGGAGCCAGGATGGATGGTGGATGGAATGTGGCCATGCCCTGGGGACAAGCAGAGGCCAGGCCATGCTGCCAGGGCAGCACCCAGTGTCCCTGGACAGAGGCGCTGTGTCCTCTGCTCTTATCCTGAGCTTTGTCCTGGGCTCCAGCATCCTCATCCCAGGGGCTGCTTCCCATAGCCTGGCATGGAGCTACTGATGTTTCTAATTCCTCCTGTGAATGTTTCTGTGTGCAGGGATCATGTGGCTGAGGCACTGCAAAGCTGGTGAACCCTTTGGCTTGGCTGGGCCATGGTGGGGAGGTGAAGCTGTGTCCTTGGGTGGCCAAGGTGCCACTCAGGTCTGGGAAGAAGTGCCTGCAGTGTAACTGAGAGTGGAGCCTGGCAGCTAAAAAGACATTTCATGAGGATTAACTGGTCCCTTGCAAGGCTGCCACAATGGAAATCTGTCCTGAGTGGGATGGGTAAGCAGATAGTGATGGGGACATCACAGCTGAGGAGTGGGACAGTGCCCCACCACCTGCACTGGGTACTAGGAGGACGCACAAGGGAACTTGGAAAGAAGGGGTTAATGAGATGTAACAGGGAGCTTGGCTTTGAGCCCAAGGGGAGTTCTACAGCCCTGCACATAAAGGCCACAAAAAGCTGGCACTAGGCCAATTCCAGCCTTGTGATAGGAAAGGTGGGACAAACAGCCAGCACTCTGAGGGGTGAAATCCCAGGGACAGACTGAGCTGTGAGCACAGGCTGCCCAGCTACACGTGGATAACTGTGCTGGGGTGGCCTGCTGCCATCACAGCCTCTTCCATTCCATCCACAGCAGGGCTATGGTGGCAGCAGCAGCAGGGCCCTAGAGGTGCCTTGTTGTATTGCCTGGTCCTGGAGAGTCTCTGCCAAACAACCTCAGTCTCTTTGCAAAGGGCACAAAAAGATTCCAAGAGCTGGTGTCGGTGTGTAGTGCGACAATGGTATTTTCAGGAAAATACCAGGTATGTTTCAGGTATATTTCAGGAAAAGTGGTGGAAGAGGCAAATGATTCAACAGATCCTTTGCTGTATTCCAGAGCTGCTGTATTTGAAGGGGAAAATGCTCACTGGGGCTGATAAAGGATCAGCCAGACATTTCTCACGAGTTTGGAGAAAGCAGGAGGCTTGGCGGAAGCAGAACTTTGCAAATAAGCTCTGCCCTGTGAGGAAGTGATTTTAACTGTTGACACTGGATTTTAAGTCGAGGATGTTGATCAGCAGCATGAAGCTGAGATAGAGGCTGATCATCAGCAGTGTAGCCCAGGCATCAGCACTGGGACCAGTCCTCTTCCTTCTTGATAGTGGCCTGAATAAAGGGGTCCAGGGCACCCTCAGCAAGTTTGCTGCATTTCCTACAGTGGGAGGAGCTGCTGAGACACCAGAAGGTGACTCTGCACCCACAAGGACCTCAACAGGCTGGAGCAATGGGCTGACGGAACCTCCTGAAGTTCAACCAAGGGCTGAACAGAGTCCTCCCGCTGGGGAGGTGCAGCCCCAGACCCCAACACATGGCATGGAAACCAGGAGGGACCGCCTGGAAGGGATCTGGGCGAACACTGAGGTGTGCAGCCCACTGCCAGGTGGGCCTTGTGCCACAGGATCTGTCTGTGGATGGGGAGCTCCTGGGTGTGGCCCTCAGAGCCCTGTGATGTCAGGCCGTGTCACTCATGGTCATTATGACGCCACCTGCGTAACTATAACCGCCAGCGTTGGGTAGTGCCAGCACACTCAGCTTGTGATCCACAGCAGCTGAGGAGCTTCCAAGCGCTGCCAGCATCTGAGGAGCCTCTGTGCTACCAGCGAGCGAGCGTCTTCTGTGTGCTGCCAGTGACTGAGGAACCTGACTGCTGCCAGTGACCGAGGAGCCTCCAAGTCCTGCCGGTGAGTGAGGAACCTCCAAGTCTGCCCGTGACTGAGGAGGAACCTCCAAGTGCTGCCAGCGACCGAGGAGCCTCTGAGTCCTGCCAGTGACCGAGGAGCCTTCGAGTTACTCCAGTGACCGAGGAGCCTTCGAGTCCTGCCAGTGACCGAGGAGCTTCTGAATTACTCCAGTGAGTGAAGACGACCATCTGAGTCCTGCCAGTGAGTGAAGAGGAACCTTCAAGTCCTTCCAGCGACTGAGGAACCTCTGAGTCCTGCCAGAGACTGAGGAATCTCTGAGTCCCACGAGAGGTTGAGGAACCTCCGAGTGCCCCGAGTGGAAGCCAAGCCTTCGAGTCCTGCCAGCGGCTGAGAGCAGTCAATTCCGGGAGCAGCAATGTCGGAGGCCAGGGAGGAGCCACCAGCGCCCCGAGCCGTCCGGGTGTGCCGCATCTGCGTGGATTTCCTGCACAGCCCCGCTGCTGCCGTGGAGCCCTGCGGACACGTGTTCTGCCACGCCTGCATCCAGCCCCAGGCTGCCCCTGATGCCGCCGCCACCTGCCCGACCTGCCAAGGGCCCATCGGGAGCATCCGCGTGCTGCAGGATCAGGAGAGCCGCGCCGGGCTGGTCCCGCGCCGCCCCCGCCGCCGCCTCCATCCCTTCGTGGTGCGCTGGCGCCAGCGGCAGCAGCAGGAGGCGCAGGAGGATGCGGCTCCTGGAGGTGGCCGGCGCCGCAGACTGGCTGATGGGGACAGGGCCCCAAGCCCTGTGCCCCGCCAGCGTCCCCGGAGAGAGCTGGATGACCTGCGAAGAAACAGGCTGGGACAGCGGCCACCGAGGGGAAATGAAGCCATGGCCGCAGGAGACAACCAGCACCGCCCCCGTGTGATCTGATTTGATGTGGATCCTCCACGGCCCGTCTGAACTGAAAACCAGCATGCTGAGAAGGGCCTCGTCTGATTTCTTCTTCCCGTTTACTTCAAGACTAGGAGAGTGGGAACTGTGAGAGGGAAAGCATGTAGTTGTAGAAACTTGGGGATAGAGTTCGATGTTGCTATTAGAAGATTAGGATTATTAGGATGTTAGGATGTTTGTTAGGATGTTAAGGATGTTTGTTAGGATGTTTGTTAGGATGTTCGTTATGAAATAAACGTTTTTTCAATTTAAAGCGTTAGAAAGCAGTCATTCTTTATCAGCGCTGGACACACAGAAGCGTATCTATCTCCTTTAATCTGATGTGTGTGGTGAAAATTCACAAGAGGGTATTTATTCCATCCTGATCATACATATTCATTACAATGTGTCTCCTAGCTAATATGCTAACACCACTTCCCTAGAACTAATTTGCATGCGTTCACCTGTAACTGGAAGTCCTTTTTTGGTCCTGGAGGTCATCTAACGTGGGGGGGGGGGTCTCGTGGTCATATTCACTGAATGCTTCAGTATTACTGGTGACCTTTCTTTGAACTTTTTCTTTGGTATGCACTATTGTTTTTTGTTACGTAACTTGCAAAAACCCCTCTGTAGTCCTCTATCTTTTTCTCCACTGGTTCCAGCTACATTTATCCTCCTTCATGCGTACCTTTAATCTTTTTTGCTAGTTAGCCCTAAAGCTCTATTCAGCATCTTCAGGGGAACTGAAAATTTCTAGTCTCTGTGTTATTTATCAAGTCCCCCCTTTTCTTAAGACTGTCTCTTTTAGGCAAGTCCCAATCCTTCATTTTCCAGCCCAAAGTGCTGCAACAACTGTAACAGTTAATACAAACACACACAACGATTAGAGTGACTGCCATGAATGCATAACAAGGCAAACAAACATTAATAAGGCAAACAAACAGCAATAACTGCTGTGAAACACCCACCGCACTCTGTGAGGCGGCGCTGGACCCACGGTGGTGGTAACACCTTCCCTCTGCTTCACGTAATTATTCTTGGCTATCCCCACTTTTCTACCTTCTTTCTTTTCTCTTTTATGAAAAAAAATAAAGGTTGAAATATCGCTTTGGATCCCAATATTTAACCTCGTTTGTGTTTTAAATCTCGCTTTCGGGTATGTTTAGAATCTAATTCTTTCCTCAATTGTGGATCGAGGCAAACTTGCCTCTCCTCCCCTTAAGGGGGATCTGAACACCCCAGCACCGGTCTGGGCTGGACTGGAGACACTGGGTGTTTTGATGGAAGGCTTCTCCTCCCGTTTTCCCTCACCCAGGAGCTGCCGTGTCACCGGGAAGGTGCGGTCCCGGGGGTGTCCAGGGGCTGTTTTGGGCTATCCAAGGGCTGCTTCGGGGTATCCCTGGGGTATCCAGGGGCTGTTTCGGAGTGTCCAGGGGCTGTTTCGGGGTGTCCCGGGCTCTCCCCTCACGCCGCTCCCCCTCCGGAGCACAGCGCCCCCGTGACGTTCAGCGAGGACGCGCCTGCACGCGGCCCCCCCACGCCCCTTGGCCGTTGGCCACGCCCCCAGCGCGACCCCCTTGCGACCCCCCCCCGCCATGTCGGAGGAGAAGCCTCCGGTGAGGCGGGGAGAGGAGCGGCTGGAAGGGAGGAGCCGGCGGGAGGGGAGCGGCTGGAAGGCGGGGAGGGAACGAGGAGGGGCCGCCTCTCCTCGTCCCGGGGGCGCGGCTGTGGTGCGGCTCCGCCTCGCCCGCGGCGCGAGGCCGCGAGGTGTCCCGGCCGGGGGCAGCAGGGGCGGCCTTGGTGCCGCAGGATGTGGCGGGTGCTGTCCGGCCCGAGCCACAGAACTACTGGCAAATGAAGCAAAACAATTGAAGTCCAGCACGAGGATGGAGCAAGGGATCTCAGCTGGGCTTTGGGATGCAGCTGCTCCCAGTGCAGTAAGTGAAATACTTTTGTAAAAGCCAATAGAAAAAGCAACAAAGCCTAAATATCTGGGCTGGGAAAGCAGGTGTTGGATGTGCTCCTCACAGCCAACATGGAGTGCTGGGAAAAAGCATTGGAGAAGGACTGGAGAGAACTCATCCTCATGAGCTGGCCACGTGTGCTTGAGACAGTGGGATGCTGGAAGCTCTTTAAAGGGTTGGAGGAGAAATCTCCCAGAAAGCTGTAAGTCATTGGCTGTCTAACATCACATATATATAAAATATAATATGAGGAAATATTGTTAATGGGCTTGATGACAGAAAGGAGGTGAGACAAGCCCCTGCATGCATGCTGGCTTGCACAGTGTCCACCAAAGGCTGCCCAATACATTTGCCTTCCAAGCAGGAATTTATTTAAGGGTCCACAGCTCCCAGGACAGCTGATAGGGATAGAAATTAAGCAGATGTTTGAGACATCTGCTTAAATGAGGGTGGCCCTACAAAACATAGAATGTCTTAGTATCAAATAATCAGTTGCCCGCAAGGGAAAAAAAAAAGGTTTAAACTAATATAAAAAGGCAGGAAAGTGGCTGAGGTGGGATCCCACTCCAGCAGAGGAGCTGCCAGGAGGAAGAAGTCTGGCTCTGTAAAATTCCCGTTCCTAAACAATGGTGCTGGGAAGGTCGGTGACACGGGGGAGGTAGGGCTAATAATAACAAATACCATTAGAGTTATACCTTACATAGAGAAAACTGCACTGGAACTGGCTTTCCAAGAGCCCAGCAAAAAGCTTTTGTTTAATTTATGGGGCTCAGGCTATTTTTAGCTGGCGGATCCTTGGGGTTTTATCTGGGATCGCTGCTCTGAGCCAGCAACTGGAACATTTTAATTGTTTGCTCTGGATTTAGGGTGGGTTGTTATTTTTTTCTAAAGGGAGAAAGAGGAAAGCAGGTGCTGCGGCCTGACCTTGCTGGTCTCCAGATTTCCTTGGCAGCACCTTCTGGAGTGGGGAAAGCAAGTGGGTCTTGGAGCAGCTCTGTGCCTCCTGGGAGACTTTTTGGGGTGGTGCTGGGGGGCGATCAGCTGGAACCCCTCTCCTCCAGCCCAGCCAGCACCCCACACTCATCCCCAGCCCCTGCCAAAGGCCAGCAGCCAGCAGGTGAGAGGGTGGCAGGGGGACACCGTGTCTCCCCATCCTCTGGTTGCTATGCAGGTCTAAAAATAGCCTGGGCAGTGCGACAAGGAGGGAGCATCCCCTTCTTCCAGGAAAGCCAGAAGCGCTCCAGGGCTGCAGGCGGCCGTGCTTTGTTTGTCAGGAAAGCCCTTTGGTATCTGCCTGCAGCAGGGATGTGAGAGGAGCCATCTGCTCGGGGACAGGAGGTGTTTACAGCAGCAGCCCGGGCGCAGACGCCCTCTGCAGAGCCTGTCCCTGCTCGGAGCTTGGCCCCGGTGCAGGCAGACACCTCCCCCTGTGCTCCTGTAAAGGTGCTGGTGAGTTGAGGAGACAGAAGGGAGGCAATTAAAAGCAAAGCAAAACACCTCAGCCTTGAATATGCTGCCAGGAGAGGGTGAAGTACTCCAGGACCCCCATCTGCCTGCACCCTGAGCGTAGGCAGTGGGACAGGAACCCCAAAACACTCTCTGGAGCTGTGCTGTCCCCTAAGGGCCACTGGTTCTGCCAAGGGCTGCAGCCCAGCATCCCCTCCAGCTCTGCCCAGCCAGGATGCTGAGCCCCAGGGCACAGCTCTGGAGGGGCTGCCAGCAGCATTGCCAGTGCCCTGCATGGACACCAGCCCAGCTCTGGCTGTGCCCAGCCCCAGGGCACAGCTCTGGAGGGGCTGCCAGCAGCATTGCCAGTGCCCTGCATGGACACCAGCCCAGCACGTGGCTGTCACCCCCCATGCCAGCTCTCAGCAGCCAGCAGGGATTTCTGAGCTGCCCCAGGAGCTCCCAGCGTGGAGGAGACGGTGTTTTCAGTCCCCTCTGACCCAAGAGAATGTGGGATTGGCATTAAAGGGAAAACTTTAAGAAGTTTTTCTGAAGAACGGCAAAAAAAGCACAAGTTTTCAACCTTACTTCCTCCCTGCCTTTTTTTTTCTCGTTTTTGTCTCCCTACAGAGTAAATCTATTTCATTTGGATCCTGCTGACACAAATAACCCCAGGTTTTGGGCTGAAACATCAGCAATCACCTCTTTCCATTGCTGGCCAGCATGGCAAGCTAATTTTAACCTCCCAAGCTCCCTCCCATCTCCTGGAGGTTGTCCTGTTGCAGCCAGGGAGTGCTAGAAAATAGTGCATTGCCCACTCATCCAGCCTCCTTCAAGGGAAATATTTATATGATGCCAAAGAGAGGGTTTCCGTGGCAGTGATGACTCTAGCACCGTCGCCTTGGAAACCACTTGAGGCCATCTTGAAGGGTTTGAAAATCCCCTTCAGAGACAAATAAGGAGAGGGAGAGGAAAGGCCACTGGGATCAGAGTGGTGTTCTGGTCTCCCCTGACTTTCCTTGCCTGCTCCTGCTGAGCTGGAGAGCTGAAAGAGCCCTGGCTGGGATAAAACTCTCCCTATGCACGTTTGTGGAGCTCAGCACGGCTGCTCCAGGCTGAGCTGGGGAGCTGAAGGGCCGGGAGCCCTGGCTGCTGCCAGCACGCCCCAAGGGCAGGACTCGCAGGTGACTTTTGATCCAGATCGTCCCAGGCTATGCCAGAAGAGGCTGGGGTGGGAGGAACAAAGGGACTGGCCCTGCCAGGCTCTCTGGGCGTTGCTCTCCCTCGCTGTGTCCGGGCAGGGGCTGCGCTCGGTGCTGCCCGGCAGGAGCCGGGGGCGGTGCCGGGAGCGGCGTGTCCGGGTGTGCTCGGCACGGAGGTGATGATCCAAAGAGATCCCCGTCTGGCTGGAGTCCCCTTGGGCATGGAGGATGAACCGTGGAGCCCAGTAAAGAGAAGGGAAAGTGCTGATAGGGGTCCTGCATTTGCTGGCCCAAAGGACCCATGGTGTCTCTGCCCACCAAAGGTACAGGGAAAGCTATGAGGACTTTGAGGGCCAGCAACATCCAGGGACAGCTGGTGCTAAATCCTTTTGAACTGCCTTTCCCCTGCACGAGGGTCCAGTCCCCTTCCTGCCCTGGGACTGGGACCAGTAAATTCATTTTGGGTTCCCTGAGTGCTCCCACTGGCACTAAGGGGTGATGTCTCCAAACCTATCAGGGATGGGAGACCCCTGCAAGCGAGTTCCTCTTCCTGAAACCCCACTTGTGACTGGCTCTGTCCTCCTCTGCCGCGCCAGGGCAGCAGAGAGACCTGCTGGGAGCCAGGATGGATGGTGGATGGAATGTGGCCATGCCCTGGGGACAAGCAGAGGCCAGGCCATGCTGCCAGGGCAGCACCCAGTGTCCCTGGACAGAGGCGCTGTGTCCTCTGCTCTTATCCTGAGCTTTGTCCTGGGCTCCAGCATCCTCATCCCAGGGGCTGCTTCCCATAGCCTGGCATGGAGCTACTGATGTTTCTAATTCCTCCTGTGAATGTTTCTGTGTGCAGGGATCATGTGGCTGAGGCACTGCAAAGCTGGTGAACCCTTTGGCTTGGCTGGGCCATGGTGGGGAGGTGAAGCTGTGTCCTTGGGTGGCCAAGGTGCCACTCAGGTCTGGGAAGAAGTGCCTGCAGTGTAACTGAGAGTGGAGCCTGGCAGCTAAAAAGACATTTCATGAGGATTAACTGGTCCCTTGCAAGGCTGCCACAATGGAAATCTGTCCTGAGTGGGATGGGTAAGCAGATAGTGATGGGGACATCACAGCTGAGGAGTGGGACAGTGCCCCACCACCTGCACTGGGTACTAGGAGGACGCACAAGGGAACTTGGAAAGAAGGGGTTAATGAGATGTAACAGGGAGCTTGGCTTTGAGCCCAAGGGGAGTTCTACAGCCCTGCACATAAAGGCCACAAAAAGCTGGCACTAGGCCAATTCCAGCCTTGTGATAGGAAAGGTGGGACAAACAGCCAGCACTCTGAGGGGTGAAATCCCAGGGACAGACTGAGCTGTGAGCACAGGCTGCCCAGCTACACGTGGATAACTGTGCTGGGGTGGCCTGCTGCCATCACAGCCTCTTCCATTCCATCCACAGCAGGGCTATGGTGGCAGCAGCAGCAGGGCCCTAGAGGTGCCTTGTTGTATTGCCTGGTCCTGGAGAGTCTCTGCCAAACAACCTCAGTCTCTTTGCAAAGGGCACAAAAAGATTCCAAGAGCTGGTGTCGGTGTGTAGTGCGACAATGGTATTTTCAGGAAAATACCAGGTATGTTTCAGGTATATTTCAGGAAAAGTGGTGGAAGAGGCAAATGATTCAACAGATCCTTTGCTGTATTCCAGAGCTGCTGTATTTGAAGGGGAAAATGCTCACTGGGGCTGATAAAGGATCAGCCAGACATTTCTCACGAGTTTGGAGAAAGCAGGAGGCTTGGCGGAAGCAGAACTTTGCAAATAAGCTCTGCCCTGTGAGGAAGTGATTTTAACTGTTGACACTGGATTTTAAGTCGAGGATGTTGATCAGCAGCATGAAGCTGAGATAGAGGCTGATCATCAGCAGTGTAGCCCAGGCATCAGCACTGGGACCAGTCCTCTTCCTTCTTGATAGTGGCCTGAATAAAGGGGTCCAGGGCACCCTCAGCAAGTTTGCTGCATTTCCTACAGTGGGAGGAGCTGCTGAGACACCAGAAGGTGACTCTGCACCCACAAGGACCTCAACAGGCTGGAGCAATGGGCTGACGGAACCTCCTGAAGTTCAACCAAGGGCTGAACAGAGTCCTCCCGCTGGGGAGGTGCAGCCCCAGACCCCAACACATGGCATGGAAACCAGGAGGGACCGCCTGGAAGGGATCTGGGCGAACACTGAGGTGTGCAGCCCACTGCCAGGTGGGCCTTGTGCCACAGGATCTGTCTGTGGATGGGGAGCTCCTGGGTGTGGCCCTCAGAGCCCTGTGATGTCAGGCCGTGTCACTCATGGTCATTATGACGCCACCTGCGTAACTATAACCGCCAGCGTTGGGTAGTGCCAGCACACTCAGCTTGTGATCCACAGCAGCTGAGGAGCTTCCAAGCGCTGCCAGCATCTGAGGAGCCTCTGTGCTACCAGCGAGCGAGCGTCTTCTGTGTGCTGCCAGTGACTGAGGAACCTGACTGCTGCCAGTGACCGAGGAGCCTCCAAGTCCTGCCGGTGAGTGAGGAACCTCCAAGTCTGCCCGTGACTGAGGAGGAACCTCCAAGTGCTGCCAGCGACCGAGGAGCCTCTGAGTCCTGCCAGTGACCGAGGAGCCTTCGAGTTACTCCAGTGACCGAGGAGCCTTCGAGTCCTGCCAGTGACCGAGGAGCTTCTGAATTACTCCAGTGAGTGAAGACGACCATCTGAGTCCTGCCAGTGAGTGAAGAGGAACCTTCAAGTCCTTCCAGCGACTGAGGAACCTCTGAGTCCTGCCAGAGACTGAGGAATCTCTGAGTCCCACGAGAGGTTGAGGAACCTCCGAGTGCCCCGAGTGGAAGCCAAGCCTTCGAGTCCTGCCAGCGGCTGAGAGCAGTCAATTCCGGGAGCAGCAATGTCGGAGGCCAGGGAGGAGCCACCAGCGCCCCGAGCCGTCCGGGTGTGCCGCATCTGCGTGGATTTCCTGCACAGCCCCGCTGCTGCCGTGGAGCCCTGCGGACACGTGTTCTGCCACGCCTGCATCCAGCCCCAGGCTGCCCCTGATGCCGCCGCCACCTGCCCGACCTGCCAAGGGCCCATCGGGAGCATCCGCGTGCTGCAGGATCAGGAGAGCCGCGCCGGGCTGGTCCCGCGCCGCCCCCGCCGCCGCCTCCATCCCTTCGTGGTGCGCTGGCGCCAGCGGCAGCAGCAGGAGGCGCAGGAGGATGCGGCTCCTGGAGGTGGCCGGCGCCGCAGACTGGCTGATGGGGACAGGGCCCCAAGCCCTGTGCCCCGCCAGCGTCCCCGGAGAGAGCTGGATGACCTGCGAAGAAACAGGCTGGGACAGCGGCCACCGAGGGGAAATGAAGCCATGGCCGCAGGAGACAACCAGCACCGCCCCCGTGTGATCTGATTTGATGTGGATCCTCCACGGCCCGTCTGAACTGAAAACCAGCATGCTGAGAAGGGCCTCGTCTGATTTCTTCTTCCCGTTTACTTCAAGACTAGGAGAGTGGGAACTGTGAGAGGGAAAGCATGTAGTTGTAGAAACTTGGGGATAGAGTTCGATGTTGCTATTAGAAGATTAGGATTATTAGGATGTTAGGATGTTTGTTAGGATGTTAAGGATGTTTGTTAGGATGTTTGTTAGGATGTTCGTTATGAAATAAACGTTTTTTCAATTTAAAGCGTTAGAAAGCAGTCATTCTTTATCAGCGCTGGACACACAGAAGCGTATCTATCTCCTTTAATCTGATGTGTGTGGTGAAAATTCACAAGAGGGTATTTATTCCATCCTGATCATACATATTCATTACAATGTGTCTCCTAGCTAATATGCTAACACCACTTCCCTAGAACTAATTTGCATGCGTTCACCTGTAACTGGAAGTCCTTTTTTGGTCCTGGAGGTCATCTAACGTGGGGGGGGGGGTCTCGTGGTCATATTCACTGAATGCTTCAGTATTACTGGTGACCTTTCTTTGAACTTTTTCTTTGGTATGCACTATTGTTTTTTGTTACGTAACTTGCAAAAACCCCTCTGTAGTCCTCTATCTTTTTCTCCACTGGTTCCAGCTACATTTATCCTCCTTCATGCGTACCTTTAATCTTTTTTGCTAGTTAGCCCTAAAGCTCTATTCAGCATCTTCAGGGGAACTGAAAATTTCTAGTCTCTGTGTTATTTATCAAGTCCCCCCTTTTCTTAAGACTGTCTCTTTTAGGCAAGTCCCAATCCTTCATTTTCCAGCCCAAAGTGCTGCAACAACTGTAACAGTTAATACAAACACACACAACGATTAGAGTGACTGCCATGAATGCATAACAAGGCAAACAAACATTAATAAGGCAAACAAACAGCAATAACTGCTGTGAAACACCCACCGCACTCTGTGAGGCGGCGCTGGACCCACGGTGGTGGTAACACCTTCCCTCTGCTTCACGTAATTATTCTTGGCTATCCCCACTTTTCTACCTTCTTTCTTTTCTCTTTTATGAAAAAAAATAAAGGTTGAAATATCGCTTTGGATCCCAATATTTAACCTCGTTTGTGTTTTAAATCTCGCTTTCGGGTATGTTTAGAATCTAATTCTTTCCTCAATTGTGGATCGAGGCAAACTTGCCTCTCCTCCCCTTAAGGGGGATCTGAACACCCCAGCACCGGTCTGGGCTGGACTGGAGACACTGGGTGTTTTGATGGAAGGCTTCTCCTCCCGTTTTCCCTCACCCAGGAGCTGCCGTGTCACCGGGAAGGTGCGGTCCCGGGGGTGTCCAGGGGCTGTTTTGGGCTATCCAAGGGCTGCTTCGGGGTATCCCTGGGGTATCCAGGGGCTGTTTCGGAGTGTCCAGGGGCTGTTTCGGGGTGTCCCGGGCTCTCCCCTCACGCCGCTCCCCCTCCGGAGCACAGCGCCCCCGTGACGTTCAGCGAGGACGCGCCTGCACGCGGCCCCCCCACGCCCCTTGGCCGTTGGCCACGCCCCCAGCGCGACCCCCTTGCGACCCCCCCCCGCCATGTCGGAGGAGAAGCCTCCGGTGAGGCGGGGAGAGGAGCGGCTGGAAGGGAGGAGCCGGCGGGAGGGGAGCGGCTGGAAGGCGGGGAGGGAACGAGGAGGGGCCGCCTCTCCTCGTCCCGGGGGCGCGGCTGTGGTGCGGCTCCGCCTCGCCCGCGGCGCGAGGCCGCGAGGTGTCCCGGCCGGGGGCAGCAGGGGCGGCCTTGGTGCCGCAGGATGTGGCGGGTGCTGTCCGGCCCGAGCCACAGAACTACTGGCAAATGAAGCAAAACAATTGAAGTCCAGCACGAGGATGGAGCAAGGGATCTCAGCTGGGCTTTGGGATGCAGCTGCTCCCAGTGCAGTAAGTGAAATACTTTTGTAAAAGCCAATAGAAAAAGCAACAAAGCCTAAATATCTGGGCTGGGAAAGCAGGTGTTGGATGTGCTCCTCACAGCCAACATGGAGTGCTGGGAAAAAGCATTGGAGAAGGACTGGAGAGAACTCATCCTCATGAGCTGGCCACGTGTGCTTGAGACAGTGGGATGCTGGAAGCTCTTTAAAGGGTTGGAGGAGAAATCTCCCAGAAAGCTGTAAGTCATTGGCTGTCTAACATCACATATATATAAAATATAATATGAGGAAATATTGTTAATGGGCTTGATGACAGAAAGGAGGTGAGACAAGCCCCTGCATGCATGCTGGCTTGCACAGTGTCCACCAAAGGCTGCCCAATACATTTGCCTTCCAAGCAGGAATTTATTTAAGGGTCCACAGCTCCCAGGACAGCTGATAGGGATAGAAATTAAGCAGATGTTTGAGACATCTGCTTAAATGAGGGTGGCCCTACAAAACATAGAATGTCTTAGTATCAAATAATCAGTTGCCCGCAAGGGAAAAAAAAAAGGTTTAAACTAATATAAAAAGGCAGGAAAGTGGCTGAGGTGGGATCCCACTCCAGCAGAGGAGCTGCCAGGAGGAAGAAGTCTGGCTCTGTAAAATTCCCGTTCCTAAACAATGGTGCTGGGAAGGTCGGTGACACGGGGGAGGTAGGGCTAATAATAACAAATACCATTAGAGTTATACCTTACATAGAGAAAACTGCACTGGAACTGGCTTTCCAAGAGCCCAGCAAAAAGCTTTTGTTTAATTTATGGGGCTCAGGCTATTTTTAGCTGGCGGATCCTTGGGGTTTTATCTGGGATCGCTGCTCTGAGCCAGCAACTGGAACATTTTAATTGTTTGCTCTGGATTTAGGGTGGGTTGTTATTTTTTTCTAAAGGGAGAAAGAGGAAAGCAGGTGCTGCGGCCTGACCTTGCTGGTCTCCAGATTTCCTTGGCAGCACCTTCTGGAGTGGGGAAAGCAAGTGGGTCTTGGAGCAGCTCTGTGCCTCCTGGGAGACTTTTTGGGGTGGTGCTGGGGGGCGATCAGCTGGAACCCCTCTCCTCCAGCCCAGCCAGCACCCCACACTCATCCCCAGCCCCTGCCAAAGGCCAGCAGCCAGCAGGTGAGAGGGTGGCAGGGGGACACCGTGTCTCCCCATCCTCTGGTTGCTATGCAGGTCTAAAAATAGCCTGGGCAGTGCGACAAGGAGGGAGCATCCCCTTCTTCCAGGAAAGCCAGAAGCGCTCCAGGGCTGCAGGCGGCCGTGCTTTGTTTGTCAGGAAAGCCCTTTGGTATCTGCCTGCAGCAGGGATGTGAGAGGAGCCATCTGCTCGGGGACAGGAGGTGTTTACAGCAGCAGCCCGGGCGCAGACGCCCTCTGCAGAGCCTGTCCCTGCTCGGAGCTTGGCCCCGGTGCAGGCAGACACCTCCCCCTGTGCTCCTGTAAAGGTGCTGGTGAGTTGAGGAGACAGAAGGGAGGCAATTAAAAGCAAAGCAAAACACCTCAGCCTTGAATATGCTGCCAGGAGAGGGTGAAGTACTCCAGGACCCCCATCTGCCTGCACCCTGAGCGTAGGCAGTGGGACAGGAACCCCAAAACACTCTCTGGAGCTGTGCTGTCCCCTAAGGGCCACTGGTTCTGCCAAGGGCTGCAGCCCAGCATCCCCTCCAGCTCTGCCCAGCCAGGATGCTGAGCCCCAGGGCACAGCTCTGGAGGGGCTGCCAGCAGCATTGCCAGTGCCCTGCATGGACACCAGCCCAGCTCTGGCTGTGCCCAGCCCCAGGGCACAGCTCTGGAGGGGCTGCCAGCAGCATTGCCAGTGCCCTGCATGGACACCAGCCCAGCACGTGGCTGTCACCCCCCATGCCAGCTCTCAGCAGCCAGCAGGGATTTCTGAGCTGCCCCAGGAGCTCCCAGCGTGGAGGAGACGGTGTTTTCAGTCCCCTCTGACCCAAGAGAATGTGGGATTGGCATTAAAGGGAAAACTTTAAGAAGTTTTTCTGAAGAACGGCAAAAAAAGCACAAGTTTTCAACCTTACTTCCTCCCTGCCTTTTTTTTTCTCGTTTTTGTCTCCCTACAGAGTAAATCTATTTCATTTGGATCCTGCTGACACAAATAACCCCAGGTTTTGGGCTGAAACATCAGCAATCACCTCTTTCCATTGCTGGCCAGCATGGCAAGCTAATTTTAACCTCCCAAGCTCCCTCCCATCTCCTGGAGGTTGTCCTGTTGCAGCCAGGGAGTGCTAGAAAATAGTGCATTGCCCACTCATCCAGCCTCCTTCAAGGGAAATATTTATATGATGCCAAAGAGAGGGTTTCCGTGGCAGTGATGACTCTAGCACCGTCGCCTTGGAAACCACTTGAGGCCATCTTGAAGGGTTTGAAAATCCCCTTCAGAGACAAATAAGGAGAGGGAGAGGAAAGGCCACTGGGATCAGAGTGGTGTTCTGGTCTCCCCTGACTTTCCTTGCCTGCTCCTGCTGAGCTGGAGAGCTGAAAGAGCCCTGGCTGGGATAAAACTCTCCCTATGCACGTTTGTGGAGCTCAGCACGGCTGCTCCAGGCTGAGCTGGGGAGCTGAAGGGCCGGGAGCCCTGGCTGCTGCCAGCACGCCCCAAGGGCAGGACTCGCAGGTGACTTTTGATCCAGATCGTCCCAGGCTATGCCAGAAGAGGCTGGGGTGGGAGGAACAAAGGGACTGGCCCTGCCAGGCTCTCTGGGCGTTGCTCTCCCTCGCTGTGTCCGGGCAGGGGCTGCGCTCGGTGCTGCCCGGCAGGAGCCGGGGGCGGTGCCGGGAGCGGCGTGTCCGGGTGTGCTCGGCACGGAGGTGATGATCCAAAGAGATCCCCGTCTGGCTGGAGTCCCCTTGGGCATGGAGGATGAACCGTGGAGCCCAGTAAAGAGAAGGGAAAGTGCTGATAGGGGTCCTGCATTTGCTGGCCCAAAGGACCCATGGTGTCTCTGCCCACCAAAGGTACAGGGAAAGCTATGAGGACTTTGAGGGCCAGCAACATCCAGGGACAGCTGGTGCTAAATCCTTTTGAACTGCCTTTCCCCTGCACGAGGGTCCAGTCCCCTTCCTGCCCTGGGACTGGGACCAGTAAATTCATTTTGGGTTCCCTGAGTGCTCCCACTGGCACTAAGGGGTGATGTCTCCAAACCTATCAGGGATGGGAGACCCCTGCAAGCGAGTTCCTCTTCCTGAAACCCCACTTGTGACTGGCTCTGTCCTCCTCTGCCGCGCCAGGGCAGCAGAGAGACCTGCTGGGAGCCAGGATGGATGGTGGATGGAATGTGGCCATGCCCTGGGGACAAGCAGAGGCCAGGCCATGCTGCCAGGGCAGCACCCAGTGTCCCTGGACAGAGGCGCTGTGTCCTCTGCTCTTATCCTGAGCTTTGTCCTGGGCTCCAGCATCCTCATCCCAGGGGCTGCTTCCCATAGCCTGGCATGGAGCTACTGATGTTTCTAATTCCTCCTGTGAATGTTTCTGTGTGCAGGGATCATGTGGCTGAGGCACTGCAAAGCTGGTGAACCCTTTGGCTTGGCTGGGCCATGGTGGGGAGGTGAAGCTGTGTCCTTGGGTGGCCAAGGTGCCACTCAGGTCTGGGAAGAAGTGCCTGCAGTGTAACTGAGAGTGGAGCCTGGCAGCTAAAAAGACATTTCATGAGGATTAACTGGTCCCTTGCAAGGCTGCCACAATGGAAATCTGTCCTGAGTGGGATGGGTAAGCAGATAGTGATGGGGACATCACAGCTGAGGAGTGGGACAGTGCCCCACCACCTGCACTGGGTACTAGGAGGACGCACAAGGGAACTTGGAAAGAAGGGGTTAATGAGATGTAACAGGGAGCTTGGCTTTGAGCCCAAGGGGAGTTCTACAGCCCTGCACATAAAGGCCACAAAAAGCTGGCACTAGGCCAATTCCAGCCTTGTGATAGGAAAGGTGGGACAAACAGCCAGCACTCTGAGGGGTGAAATCCCAGGGACAGACTGAGCTGTGAGCACAGGCTGCCCAGCTACACGTGGATAACTGTGCTGGGGTGGCCTGCTGCCATCACAGCCTCTTCCATTCCATCCACAGCAGGGCTATGGTGGCAGCAGCAGCAGGGCCCTAGAGGTGCCTTGTTGTATTGCCTGGTCCTGGAGAGTCTCTGCCAAACAACCTCAGTCTCTTTGCAAAGGGCACAAAAAGATTCCAAGAGCTGGTGTCGGTGTGTAGTGCGACAATGGTATTTTCAGGAAAATACCAGGTATGTTTCAGGTATATTTCAGGAAAAGTGGTGGAAGAGGCAAATGATTCAACAGATCCTTTGCTGTATTCCAGAGCTGCTGTATTTGAAGGGGAAAATGCTCACTGGGGCTGATAAAGGATCAGCCAGACATTTCTCACGAGTTTGGAGAAAGCAGGAGGCTTGGCGGAAGCAGAACTTTGCAAATAAGCTCTGCCCTGTGAGGAAGTGATTTTAACTGTTGACACTGGATTTTAAGTCGAGGATGTTGATCAGCAGCATGAAGCTGAGATAGAGGCTGATCATCAGCAGTGTAGCCCAGGCATCAGCACTGGGACCAGTCCTCTTCCTTCTTGATAGTGGCCTGAATAAAGGGGTCCAGGGCACCCTCAGCAAGTTTGCTGCATTTCCTACAGTGGGAGGAGCTGCTGAGACACCAGAAGGTGACTCTGCACCCACAAGGACCTCAACAGGCTGGAGCAATGGGCTGACGGAACCTCCTGAAGTTCAACCAAGGGCTGAACAGAGTCCTCCCGCTGGGGAGGTGCAGCCCCAGACCCCAACACATGGCATGGAAACCAGGAGGGACCGCCTGGAAGGGATCTGGGCGAACACTGAGGTGTGCAGCCCACTGCCAGGTGGGCCTTGTGCCACAGGATCTGTCTGTGGATGGGGAGCTCCTGGGTGTGGCCCTCAGAGCCCTGTGATGTCAGGCCGTGTCACTCATGGTCATTATGACGCCACCTGCGTAACTATAACCGCCAGCGTTGGGTAGTGCCAGCACACTCAGCTTGTGATCCACAGCAGCTGAGGAGCTTCCAAGCGCTGCCAGCATCTGAGGAGCCTCTGTGCTACCAGCGAGCGAGCGTCTTCTGTGTGCTGCCAGTGACTGAGGAACCTGACTGCTGCCAGTGACCGAGGAGCCTCCAAGTCCTGCCGGTGAGTGAGGAACCTCCAAGTCTGCCCGTGACTGAGGAGGAACCTCCAAGTGCTGCCAGCGACCGAGGAGCCTCTGAGTCCTGCCAGTGACCGAGGAGCCTTCGAGTTACTCCAGTGACCGAGGAGCCTTCGAGTCCTGCCAGTGACCGAGGAGCTTCTGAATTACTCCAGTGAGTGAAGACGACCATCTGAGTCCTGCCAGTGAGTGAAGAGGAACCTTCAAGTCCTTCCAGCGACTGAGGAACCTCTGAGTCCTGCCAGAGACTGAGGAATCTCTGAGTCCCACGAGAGGTTGAGGAACCTCCGAGTGCCCCGAGTGGAAGCCAAGCCTTCGAGTCCTGCCAGCGGCTGAGAGCAGTCAATTCCGGGAGCAGCAATGTCGGAGGCCAGGGAGGAGCCACCAGCGCCCCGAGCCGTCCGGGTGTGCCGCATCTGCGTGGATTTCCTGCACAGCCCCGCTGCTGCCGTGGAGCCCTGCGGACACGTGTTCTGCCACGCCTGCATCCAGCCCCAGGCTGCCCCTGATGCCGCCGCCACCTGCCCGACCTGCCAAGGGCCCATCGGGAGCATCCGCGTGCTGCAGGATCAGGAGAGCCGCGCCGGGCTGGTCCCGCGCCGCCCCCGCCGCCGCCTCCATCCCTTCGTGGTGCGCTGGCGCCAGCGGCAGCAGCAGGAGGCGCAGGAGGATGCGGCTCCTGGAGGTGGCCGGCGCCGCAGACTGGCTGATGGGGACAGGGCCCCAAGCCCTGTGCCCCGCCAGCGTCCCCGGAGAGAGCTGGATGACCTGCGAAGAAACAGGCTGGGACAGCGGCCACCGAGGGGAAATGAAGCCATGGCCGCAGGAGACAACCAGCACCGCCCCCGTGTGATCTGATTTGATGTGGATCCTCCACGGCCCGTCTGAACTGAAAACCAGCATGCTGAGAAGGGCCTCGTCTGATTTCTTCTTCCCGTTTACTTCAAGACTAGGAGAGTGGGAACTGTGAGAGGGAAAGCATGTAGTTGTAGAAACTTGGGGATAGAGTTCGATGTTGCTATTAGAAGATTAGGATTATTAGGATGTTAGGATGTTTGTTAGGATGTTAAGGATGTTTGTTAGGATGTTTGTTAGGATGTTCGTTATGAAATAAACGTTTTTTCAATTTAAAGCGTTAGAAAGCAGTCATTCTTTATCAGCGCTGGACACACAGAAGCGTATCTATCTCCTTTAATCTGATGTGTGTGGTGAAAATTCACAAGAGGGTATTTATTCCATCCTGATCATACATATTCATTACAATGTGTCTCCTAGCTAATATGCTAACACCACTTCCCTAGAACTAATTTGCATGCGTTCACCTGTAACTGGAAGTCCTTTTTTGGTCCTGGAGGTCATCTAACGTGGGGGGGGGGGTCTCGTGGTCATATTCACTGAATGCTTCAGTATTACTGGTGACCTTTCTTTGAACTTTTTCTTTGGTATGCACTATTGTTTTTTGTTACGTAACTTGCAAAAACCCCTCTGTAGTCCTCTATCTTTTTCTCCACTGGTTCCAGCTACATTTATCCTCCTTCATGCGTACCTTTAATCTTTTTTGCTAGTTAGCCCTAAAGCTCTATTCAGCATCTTCAGGGGAACTGAAAATTTCTAGTCTCTGTGTTATTTATCAAGTCCCCCCTTTTCTTAAGACTGTCTCTTTTAGGCAAGTCCCAATCCTTCATTTTCCAGCCCAAAGTGCTGCAACAACTGTAACAGTTAATACAAACACACACAACGATTAGAGTGACTGCCATGAATGCATAACAAGGCAAACAAACATTAATAAGGCAAACAAACAGCAATAACTGCTGTGAAACACCCACCGCACTCTGTGAGGCGGCGCTGGACCCACGGTGGTGGTAACACCTTCCCTCTGCTTCACGTAATTATTCTTGGCTATCCCCACTTTTCTACCTTCTTTCTTTTCTCTTTTATGAAAAAAAATAAAGGTTGAAATATCGCTTTGGATCCCAATATTTAACCTCGTTTGTGTTTTAAATCTCGCTTTCGGGTATGTTTAGAATCTAATTCTTTCCTCAATTGTGGATCGAGGCAAACTTGCCTCTCCTCCCCTTAAGGGGGATCTGAACACCCCAGCACCGGTCTGGGCTGGACTGGAGACACTGGGTGTTTTGATGGAAGGCTTCTCCTCCCGTTTTCCCTCACCCAGGAGCTGCCGTGTCACCGGGAAGGTGCGGTCCCGGGGGTGTCCAGGGGCTGTTTTGGGCTATCCAAGGGCTGCTTCGGGGTATCCCTGGGGTATCCAGGGGCTGTTTCGGAGTGTCCAGGGGCTGTTTCGGGGTGTCCCGGGCTCTCCCCTCACGCCGCTCCCCCTCCGGAGCACAGCGCCCCCGTGACGTTCAGCGAGGACGCGCCTGCACGCGGCCCCCCCACGCCCCTTGGCCGTTGGCCACGCCCCCAGCGCGACCCCCTTGCGACCCCCCCCCCGCCATGTCGGAGGAGAAGCCTCCGGTGAGGCGGGGAGAGGAGCGGCTGGAAGGGAGGAGCCGGCGGGAGGGGAGCGGCTGGAAGGCGGGGAGGGAACGAGGAGGGGCCGCCTCTCCTCGTCCCGGGGGCGCGGCTGTGGTGCGGCTCCGCCTCGCCCGCGGCGCGAGGCCGCGAGGTGTCCCGGCCGGGGGCAGCAGGGGCGGCCTTGGTGCCGCAGGATGTGGCGGGTGCTGTCCGGCCCGAGCCACAGAACTACTGGCAAATGAAGCAAAACAATTGAAGTCCAGCACGAGGATGGAGCAAGGGATCTCAGCTGGGCTTTGGGATGCAGCTGCTCCCAGTGCAGTAAGTGAAATACTTTTGTAAAAGCCAATAGAAAAAGCAACAAAGCCTAAATATCTGGGCTGGGAAAGCAGGTGTTGGATGTGCTCCTCACAGCCAACATGGAGTGCTGGGAAAAAGCATTGGAGAAGGACTGGAGAGAACTCATCCTCATGAGCTGGCCACGTGTGCTTGAGACAGTGGGATGCTGGAAGCTCTTTAAAGGGTTGGAGGAGAAATCTCCCAGAAAGCTGTAAGTCATTGGCTGTCTAACATCACATATATATAAAATATAATATGAGGAAATATTGTTAATGGGCTTGATGACAGAAAGGAGGTGAGACAAGCCCCTGCATGCATGCTGGCTTGCACAGTGTCCACCAAAGGCTGCCCAATACATTTGCCTTCCAAGCAGGAATTTATTTAAGGGTCCACAGCTCCCAGGACAGCTGATAGGGATAGAAATTAAGCAGATGTTTGAGACATCTGCTTAAATGAGGGTGGCCCTACAAAACATAGAATGTCTTAGTATCAAATAATCAGTTGCCCGCAAGGGAAAAAAAAAAGGTTTAAACTAATATAAAAAGGCAGGAAAGTGGCTGAGGTGGGATCCCACTCCAGCAGAGGAGCTGCCAGGAGGAAGAAGTCTGGCTCTGTAAAATTCCCGTTCCTAAACAATGGTGCTGGGAAGGTCGGTGACACGGGGGAGGTAGGGCTAATAATAACAAATACCATTAGAGTTATACCTTACATAGAGAAAACTGCACTGGAACTGGCTTTCCAAGAGCCCAGCAAAAAGCTTTTGTTTAATTTATGGGGCTCAGGCTATTTTTAGCTGGCGGATCCTTGGGGTTTTATCTGGGATCGCTGCTCTGAGCCAGCAACTGGAACATTTTAATTGTTTGCTCTGGATTTAGGGTGGGTTGTTATTTTTTTCTAAAGGGAGAAAGAGGAAAGCAGGTGCTGCGGCCTGACCTTGCTGGTCTCCAGATTTCCTTGGCAGCACCTTCTGGAGTGGGGAAAGCAAGTGGGTCTTGGAGCAGCTCTGTGCCTCCTGGGAGACTTTTTGGGGTGGTGCTGGGGGGCGATCAGCTGGAACCCCTCTCCTCCAGCCCAGCCAGCACCCCACACTCATCCCCAGCCCCTGCCAAAGGCCAGCAGCCAGCAGGTGAGAGGGTGGCAGGGGGACACCGTGTCTCCCCATCCTCTGGTTGCTATGCAGGTCTAAAAATAGCCTGGGCAGTGCGACAAGGAGGGAGCATCCCCTTCTTCCAGGAAAGCCAGAAGCGCTCCAGGGCTGCAGGCGGCCGTGCTTTGTTTGTCAGGAAAGCCCTTTGGTATCTGCCTGCAGCAGGGATGTGAGAGGAGCCATCTGCTCGGGGACAGGAGGTGTTTACAGCAGCAGCCCGGGCGCAGACGCCCTCTGCAGAGCCTGTCCCTGCTCGGAGCTTGGCCCCGGTGCAGGCAGACACCTCCCCCTGTGCTCCTGTAAAGGTGCTGGTGAGTTGAGGAGACAGAAGGGAGGCAATTAAAAGCAAAGCAAAACACCTCAGCCTTGAATATGCTGCCAGGAGAGGGTGAAGTACTCCAGGACCCCCATCTGCCTGCACCCTGAGCGTAGGCAGTGGGACAGGAACCCCAAAACACTCTCTGGAGCTGTGCTGTCCCCTAAGGGCCACTGGTTCTGCCAAGGGCTGCAGCCCAGCATCCCCTCCAGCTCTGCCCAGCCAGGATGCTGAGCCCCAGGGCACAGCTCTGGAGGGGCTGCCAGCAGCATTGCCAGTGCCCTGCATGGACACCAGCCCAGCACGTGGCTGTCACCCCCCATGCCAGCTCTCAGCAGCCAGCAGGGATTTCTGAGCTGCCCCAGGAGCTCCCAGCGTGGAGGAGACGGTGTTTTCAGTCCCCTCTGACCCAAGAGAATGTGGGATTGGCATTAAAGGGAAAACTTTAAGAAGTTTTTCTGAAGAACGGCAAAAAAAGCACAAGTTTTCAACCTTACTTCCTCCCTGCCTTTTTTTTTCTCGTTTTTGTCTCCCTACAGAGTAAATCTATTTCATTTGGATCCTGCTGACACAAATAACCCCAGGTTTTGGGCTGAAACATCAGCAATCACCTCTTTCCATTGCTGGCCAGCATGGCAAGCTAATTTTAACCTCCCAAGCTCCCTCCCATCTCCTGGAGGTTGTCCTGTTGCAGCCAGGGAGTGCTAGAAAATAGTGCATTGCCCACTCATCCAGCCTCCTTCAAGGGAAATATTTATATGATGCCAAAGAGAGGGTTTCCGTGGCAGTGATGACTCTAGCACCGTCGCCTTGGAAACCACTTGAGGCCATCTTGAAGGGTTTGAAAATCCCCTTCAGAGACAAATAAGGAGAGGGAGAGGAAAGGCCACTGGGATCAGAGTGGTGTTCTGGTCTCCCCTGACTTTCCTTGCCTGCTCCTGCTGAGCTGGAGAGCTGAAAGAGCCCTGGCTGGGATAAAACTCTCCCTATGCACGTTTGTGGAGCTCAGCACGGCTGCTCCAGGCTGAGCTGGGGAGCTGAAGGGCCGGGAGCCCTGGCTGCTGCCAGCACGCCCCAAGGGCAGGACTCGCAGGTGACTTTTGATCCAGATCGTCCCAGGCTATGCCAGAAGAGGCTGGGGTGGAAGGAACAAAGGGACTGGCTGCCGCTGCTGTGGGCGGGGGCGGACGAGCGGCTGCGGAGGCGGCTCCGCGGCGTGCTCAGCCTTGCGAGCAGAGAGCGCTCGACAGCGCTGGAATGACACGGCTGCTGAGTGCCTCAGTGCTCGTGGCTCTTCCTTCCACGCAAACAGATGGAGCGGCATCGCTGAGCAGTAAAACACAGCGATGGCCCGGAGAATGGCGAGCGCAAGGAGCGCCGGGCTGGTTCCTTCTGATGGCACAGGTGCGATCCGCAAACTCAGTCCCTTGTGCCCCTACCCTCCCGACCCCCAGGGGAAATGCTCTCCAGCCTCGAGCTGCTGCAAGACAAAACGTGTGATTTGACACTAGGGTCCGGAAAAGGTTTCCGTTTAGATTAGCAAATGCCTCAATTGTTCTTGGTTACATCCTAGGATCGGTTTTAGGCAGTGACTTTATACCGCTTGTCGGAATTTCTTGTGCAATGGTAAGAAAATAGGCAGGTCTGATACTGGTTTCGCTTTTTTTCTACTTCATGTTCCATGAGCTGCTTTTATCCAAGCAATTGTTTTAAAGTCTACTGTAGGCGTTTCTGGTTCACTTTTTTTTTTTCTTTGCAGCACCCGTGACTTTTTTTTTTTTTTCTCTAAATCGGCAGCAAATATAGCTGAGTAAAATTACCTTGGTTTTCTTCCTTCTTAAATGTTTTTATTGATAATCCTATTTGAATATGCAGAACAAGTGGGTATGTCCTGTAATATATCCTAGCTTTTCTTGTTTACAGGGTACTCAGAAAATACTTTTCCCTTAGAGTCCCACTGAAACATTCTCAGTGCAATCTCCGTTAAGGTATGTGTTTACAAATAAGCCACCATCAGCTGAGATATTTGCCTGTGTACCTTTTCCTGTAATTCAGAGCTTGCGTTCTGTGGTTTTTATGGTAAACCTATCAAACTTGTGAAACTGTTTTGCAAGTCTTAATCGTTGAAGGCAGCAAGAAGTGGTTTTAAAGCCTGTTCTTGAGTAGACAAAGGGAAAAAGTGTGAATTTGATGCTGAACTTGTCCTTTTTCATTTGACTTGCCTTGAATGATTTAGGAAGAGAGAGAACTAGAAAAAAGAGAGAAATAGAATTGGTTCTTGAGCCCTCCTAAAATGCTCCCCGTGATTCTGTGTGGAGCCAAAGTGAAGGGTGATGGAACAGAGCCCTGTGCTTTAGAAGGAAATCAATTTCAACCTGATCTCCACCCTGAGTCTCCCTAATTTCTGTTTTTAAAATGCAAACTAAGTTTAGGAAGTGTTGGAAGTTAGTATTTTGGGGAAGAAATGGCAGTTGCACCAACCGTTCCGTTTCCCAGAGGCTCTGGGAACGATTCATTTTGTAAGCGCTGTAACTGCAATCGGTTGGTGGTTCGGGGTTGGAATGTGCACTTGCCCTCCTCTAAAGCACTCGTTCATTTGCATTTCAGTGCCAGGAGTCTGGAGAAACTGGAGAAGAGCCCAAGAGACATTTTTCATCCTGAGATACAAAAGGTAGGAAGTGACTTTTTTTGTTTGGTTCTTTTTCTTTATGATTTCCTGGAAATAGAAGTAATTAAGTATAGATACTACTGGTTTGTTTCTTCCAGTAGCTAATAAGAATAAGAATAATAATCTAATACTACTTAAACTGTCTCTTTATCCATTGAACTGGCCATTTCAAATCCAAACTTCTAAACACAAATAAAACCATCATCCTTGTAAAATCTTTAATAGGAGGGGGCTAAAGATGCTGTTTTTGTTGACAGGATTTATTGGTTCTTGAAGGGCAAGAGGTGAGTACAAGCCTAACTACTTCTTGCTCACAGACCCGTCCGGTGAGTACAGCTTTGTATTTTGATGGGCTTTTGATGACTTCTAAATCAATTGCTCGTTACAGTAAAAAGAAGTAATGTTTTTTTGAACCTGACAGCAAAAATAACTTGAAGCACCAACTTAATAATAATTGATCACCCATCTAAGTTAATGGTTTTATGCTATACTATCAAAGTTTAAAGGTAAATTATCGTGTAGTAGGAGATAGTATAAAATGTATGTTCTGATGTGTAGGATGTATGCAAAGATTAGAGGAACCAAATTGTTATGTCTTCTGTTTGACTGTTTACCAAATAATATTTGGTTTTATTTTCCAGGGATCGGTGAATTTTAAATTTGGAGTCCTCTATGCTAAGGATGGTCAGCTTACAGGTGATGAAATGTTCAGTCATGGTGAGTTTTCCACCTTCTCCTTAATTGTTTTGCTCATCTGAAAAAAAAAAAAAAAAAAAAAAAAGGTATGTTTATTATTTGTTACCCTGTTCTGTCCGTTTCCTCAGTATTTGCTGGAGCTCTGCTTACCCAAGCTTTGGGTAAAACAAGCTTTGGGTTCTTTCTGTCCCACTGGGTGTTGCCCAGTTTGGTTGCATCTGGTGAAATTCACCCTGAGCCCTTACAGAACCAGCTCAAACCACGTGAGAGCCATTCGCAGCTCTCTCAGGACACCCGGAGGAGGATGGGTGACGTTTCTGAGCATCTGGCAAGTGTACTTCTATCAAAACTCGGCCTGTGTAATTTCTGGGGAAAACCCTTCTGTATCCTGGAGGGTTCCTCAAACTCTGTTGAGGATCCAGTTAGCAGTTGCTTACCTGGATGGTTCCAGCTCCTCAAGTTAACACTTGTACTCTTGCCCTGTAGTTTAGATCTATTGTAGTTTTGTTATTTTGCACGATTTTACGTCTTTGGAAAATAACGTGCGTTTCACTCTTTGGAACCTCTCGGATCATTCTTTGGTGCAGCACCACCTAATGGGACACTTGGCTGCTGTGCTGAAGGGCTTGGTTACTAGGATTGTAAATCCCGGAGAGTTTGTAAGTCTTCTGTCCCCAGGGAGGTATCACGCTTTGTTCACTCTGTTTGTCAGGTGCTGCTTCTCGTCGGAAGTATTAACTTCAAACTGCCCTGTTCTTTTTTTAACTTTTTTTCCTGGTTCTCTCCGTAGGGCAGGGAAGGACTCTCGTATCCTGGTTGTCAGACTCAGCGCTGCCCGAGAAGATACAGAGAGTGTAAAAATCATAAGAAGCAAATAGGACTGCAGAGGAAACAAACTGGAGAGAACAAAAGGTGATATTGTTCTCCTTAGCCTGGATTAGAAACATCCCCTGTGCTTTGATGCCGGTGGCTGCCAGGGGCTCGTTAGGTCTTTTTAGGCAGGTGTAGGTGTTCACTTGTAGGTTCTATTTTTTGGCAAAGGACCATGAGAGAAGTTTATTTCTACATCCAAATAAACATTCATCTTATCTGAACATAACCTGTCATCCCATTTCTGACGTTAAGGACTCCTGTATAAATACTTGGGGAGGTTTTCTTTGTCGTTTCTGAATGGTTCCATTTTGGTTCCATCTACCTGCCGGATACTTGAACGAGTCTGAGGTGGTTTAATTGCATACTGCTTCCTTGAAATTCTGTTGGTCTCTGCTTGGAACCCTTCTTGTAGTGCTTAATGAAAGACTTCTGATGGTGTTTTCTTGCCTGTTTGTGTTTAAGGTCGTGCTCTGATGCATTTACAGAAACCATGGCAGGAGAGAGTCAGCTGCTGGAGAAGAGGAGACAGTATTATCCCTGTGCAGCATAGAACTGCGCTACTGCTGTGCCATCAGCTGTGTCTGCACTGAAAGTAGCCACCTTCACTTGTAGGTAGCTCCTTGGTGCTTTAGGACACGCTGAGGGATTTATTCCTTTTGGGATCCACGATGAGAATTCCCAAGAGAGGTAGTAATAAGGTATGAGATTGGAAAAAAGCCTGTGTCCTTGGAATGTTGTTGTTGTCGTCAAAAGTTAATTTTTCCTTCTTTCTTAGCCAGTAGTCAGCTTTTTGCTTTATTTTTTGTGGGATCAGTACTTGATTGTTTAAAAAATTGCTTCAAAATAACTGCAGCGGCTGGCCACCAGGACCTTGTTCAGATTTGCCTATTTGCTTGTAGCTAAAACGTTTCCATATTGTTTCTCGTTCTATTGAAGAAACTGCTGCCCAGTCAACTAAGAACTGAACATCTATCTGTCTAGGACATGGGGAGAGGATTTAGGTCGTGTCTTTGTTTCCAGAAAAAAGTTCCAGTGTAGTTTCTAACTAGAGGCAAAGGGGGGGGTGAAGACTCGGGGCTCTGATGCCGTTGGGGGCACCCCGAGGTGCCCAGGAGAGGGAGCCCCACTGCGGTGCAGGAGCAGGTATGTTATCACGTACTAGAGAGCAAATGATAAATAGAAATAGGAAAATTATAAATATAAAAATATTTTTTAAATCGTTATAGAAAGCGGTTTTTTTTACTTGCCAGTAGGCAGGGTTTTGATGATAAAAATGATAAATACAAAGAATATGAAGGTAGAAATCTAAGTCTAGAAATATATCATAAATACGTACAGATAAAGTTTAAAACTAGAAGAAAAAATCAGTTGCAGCAGTAGATACGATACATAATATAAATAATACTTTAAATACATGTCTAGAATTTTATAGATATTATAGATAATTATTAATAGATTGCATCAAAAGAAACCATATATATAAATGTGAGTATAACTATACAAAGTATAAAAATATTTCGATACCGTTTAAAAGAAGGTGTTTTCGTGTATTTTTTTGGTTAGAGATGGGGTTTTTATTTGGATTAATAGAAGTATTCTAGAAATATAAATCTAACTATAGAAAGATACAATCGATAGAGAAAGATATTTCTAAAAACACAACCGAACGACGCCGCCTTCGGGGGAATCGCACGAGCTCGGCCGAAGCAAGGCGAGAGCGGCCGACCCTGACGGCCTCGAGCGAACCGAGGCGAGCGGAGCCGAGGCGCGCCCAAGGCACAGAGCGGCTGGGAGTTGGGCCGAAGCGAGGCGAGCTCTGCCGAAGAGGCGAATGCAGGCGCCAAGAGCCGAGTTGAGGCGACAAGAGCCGACTCGAGCCGAGCGTCTCCGGAGCGAGCCGAGCTCCGCCGAGCGCAGCATCCCGGGCAGGGCGAGGCGCCGGGCCGGGCTCGGGGTGCAGCCGGGGCTCTGGGAGGCTTCCCCGCCTGTCCCTCTCTTTAGCCCTCCTTCCTTCTCCCCGTATTCGCCTTCTCTCGTTCCCTTTCCCCCATTCCCTCTCCCCCCACAAACCCGGCTCCTTCCTGTCCTGTCCCTAGCCCGCTACTCCCTTCTGTTCCCCCTCTCTCCTTCCTCTGCCCAGCCTCCCTGTACCCTCTTCCCGGGCTTTCCCTTCCCGTCCCGCTTTCCTGCGCAGCCCGAGCTCCCTCGCCGCCCTTTCTCATGCCCTGCTCTCGCTCCTCTCTTCCCGTGCCCCCTTTCCTTCTTTGCCCCGCAGCCGCGGGGCTCGGGCTGCCGGAGAATAAAGCCCCGAGGGCCGGAGCCCGGCGCCCCTGGGCCCTTGCAGGAGTCCCCGCGCGGGGCCGGAGGCTCTCGGCGGATCCCCCCGTGCCGCTCAAGCAGCCCGGCCGACAGCGCCGGAGCTGCGGCTTTGCCGGCATCGCGCTGAGAGCGGCCCCCGCCCTGTGCCGGGCCGTCCCCGCCGTCTGTGCCGCTCCCTCTCTCGCTGCCCCCGGCCCGTGACAGCGAGGCTGGGCAGGAACCTCAAGCCTTCTGGGGGCTGCCCCCGCTTTCTTGTTGCAGCAGAATCCCTTGCTGGGGCCATGCACGTGTGGGAAGGGCTTGGGGGAAGCGCTGCGCTGCTGTCCAGGGCAGTCGGATTCGTTCTGAGCCTTCTTTGGGGGTCAGGAAAAGGGGGGGGGGGGGGGGGGGGTGAAGACTCGGGGCTCTGATGCCGTTGGGGGCACCCCGAGGTGCCCAGGAGAGGGAGCCCCACTGCGGTGCAGGAGCAGGTGGGGGGCGGGCGAGGGGCGGGGGTCACGCTGGGTGCCGTCCCCCAGAGGGACCCAAAGCTGCCACCAAATGCACAGGGAGGGAGGGGTGAGTGGGTGTAGGATGCTAAAACCTGGCAAGGCGTTCGGTTTTCTAGGTATTGCTAAAGAATAGGAATTGGTCTCTAAACTCAGCTGGGGAGAAACCCTCTCTACGCACTCATTTGTTTCCAGGAATGTAGAAGGTTCCGACTGGAGATGGGTAGTAGTTCTGAAGATATTGCCGTGAGGTTTTGATCTAGGAACGGACCGAGCTGTGCCCTGGAACCCTCAGAACAGCTGCAGGGGCTGAAGGCGATAGAAGGGGCTCTCTGGCACCTTTTGCCTCCGTTCTCTGCCAGCGCCCAAATCGTGTCGCAGTCCCGGAAGAGGCGCTTGTCATCCCGAGAGCCAAAAGGAAGACGTGTAAAATCCCAGCTCTGCCTTGGGTTTCGTGTGGGTTTTTTACTTCGTATTGATGTCATTCCAGAGAGCGAGGAAAGAAGAAATGTGACCGGGTCCCACTATTACTGTGTGAAGGCTTTTTTGAAAGGCTGCTGTATTTCTATTGTCTTTTTCCACTCCAAGCTTGACTTTTCCCTTTGTTTTACGAGCTCTGCTGCATTGGGTGTCCCAAGGAGGGCGGGGTTCCTCAGCAGGGCTCTTAGGAGGTGGCGCTGATTCTGCTTTTTCTGAAGGCGTCTCAAAGCGTGCTACCAGAATGACGGTTTTGTGCACTGGAAAGTTTTCCCTCAGCGCCATCAGCGCACGTCCGTGTCTGAATTGTGGAAGCAGACGGACTAAGAACAGCCAGCACCCGGAGCAGATGTCTGTTGGCTCTGTGTCTGTGAGAAGCGGGCTGTGTGCTGAACGGGGAGAGGTGCTGTTGGAGAGTGGCATCAGCGCCAGGTGTGAGCTGTGAGGATGATGAGGGGCCGGCTCCTGCCGGGGGGGGGGGGGGGTGGGGGGGCGAGGCTGTTTTAGGGGGAGGCTTCGCCTCAGCTCCCTTTTGCATGGAGCTGCTGAGAAGAGGGGTTCATGGGGGGCTCCTGGGGCTGTCTCATGGAAGGACTGCGAGAGCTTCTCGCAGCGTCTGGGCGAACACCTGGATGCGCGCTTGGAGACGCGGAGCATCGCTTCAAGGAGGTGCCGAGGGACGAATCTTTGTGCCGGGAAGCAGCAGCCGAACGGGTGAGCGCGTGTGGATTTGGAGCGGGGACTTTGGTCCTTTCCCTTTTCGATTTGATCTTGGCAGTCCCCCCTCCCCGGTTCCCCAGGACCAAAAACGGAGCTTGTGAAGACAAAAGAAGGAGAGGCAAGCAGCTACTCTCCTAATATTGTCTGTGTTCGAACTGGGAGGGATCCGCCTTCACCTGCGGTTCGAAGGGTGTTGATTGAAGGAAAACCTGCCTTTTCCCGGCTGTTAGGGGTATCCCAGGGGTGACAGGGAATCCCTGCGTTCCATTTGAACGGGAATGGGCAAAGTATTGTTGTCATCTGAGGGGTTTGATTTGAAGGCAGCCAGCCCATTTTCATCATCCTAAGGTTTAAATGGAGGGGACAGCGCTGGTGTCCCTCCTTTGCAAGGGTTTGAATTGAGGTCCAAATCCCCCTTTCCACACGGCTTGAAGGATTTCATTGGAGGAAAGCCCCTTCTTTTCTGCTCTCCCAGGGGATGAACTTGAAGGGGAGAACCCATTTCCTTGCCCTTGTTGAAGCGAGGTGAGCGCCGCCCGCGGCGTCAGTTTCGGGGTTCAGTTGCGGGAAGCCGCAGCTCTGGCAGCGTTTGCAGGGCTGCAGTCGGGGCTGTGCCGCTGCATTTGAGGGCGCTTCTTGTGGCCGCGGCCCGGCCCGGAGCGTTGCCGCTCGGGAGCGCTGCCGGCCCGGGCCGGGCGGTTGCCGAGGCGCATGGGGAATTTGGCGCGGCAGCGGCGGAGCCGCTCTGGCGGTGCGAGCCGCCGTGCGGAGCCGAGGGCAGCTGGCGCCGGGCCGGCCGAGGGCGGCAGAGGCGGCGCGGGCGCTGCTGCGCCGGCCCGGCCGGTGCCGGCCTCTCTGTCCGCTCCGGGCGCTGGGCTCGGGCGCCGCCGGGGTCCCCCGGGCAGGGAGAGCGGGCGGGGGCGGGGGGGTCTCCGGGGCGGCGCCGCCCCTGCGCGCCGGAGGAGCCGCTTTGCCGCCGGGAGCCGCGCTCCGTCCGGGGCCGGCAGCGCGGGGTTCGGCTGCCGCAAGTTCTTGGGTGTCGTGGTTCGGAGGTGCTCTGTAGGGATCGATCGCACGGTTTTGTGTGGGTCGCAGTGGGTGTGTGCTAAGGGCTATGGCGTTCTTCCTGACCGGTACGGTTCTCGGTTCAGGTGGTGACGATAAAGGTTTGGTTTGAATCGAGTTCTGTAGTCGGATATTTTTTTTTGCCGGGCTATTATGTTTTTAAAGGCGTGCAATGGTTTCTACGGGTCGTTGCGCGAAGCAGCGGCTCGGATTTTAATTCTGTCGCGGTGGCTTTTATTAGCGTGGGCGTGTAGCGTTTGTTTCGGTGGGGTCGAGGTGGCGTCGTGTCGTTAATAGCAGCGGGGTTTTTAAAATCTCTCTAATTGCGTTTGTGTTTATCGTCTTCCAGGGCTTTTATTGATTTGGTTTGTTTGATTGTAGTGTATGTTGTATTGTTACGGGATCATTTGGGAGATATTGTTAATGGTTACGTTTCTCTTTAGGCTTTGTGTTTATTTCTGGGTGGTATTTTTATTTTGATCGAATGAGGCTCTATGCGTTTATTCTTCAGTTGGGAATAATTTTTGTGTTGTAAATTAAAGTTGATTTGGTTTGGGGGACTTTTGTTTTACAAATGTATTTTCTTTTGGTTTTTTTCTTTCTTTTTTTTCTTTTCGTTTTTTGTTGTCCTTCGACGTATTTGGTGGTTGTTGATCAGTTTTATTTTTGGGAACGTGGGTATTTATATGGTGGGTCTTTTTAAGTAGTTTTTTGGTTTTTTTTTTTTTTTTAATTTGGGTAGTTATTTTCTTATTTTTTAGTGGTTGAGATTTTTTGGTTTTTTTTTCTATTTCGTTCATTAGTTCGCTTTCTAAAGTTCTTTTGACAGAGTATTGCTTATTCTTTGAGTTAGTGTAGATGTAGAATTTTGGTTAGTTTTTAAAATAACGTTCAGGGTCAGTGGCACTGATTGGAGTTGAGCGAGTTGGTTTGGTTTTTTTTAGAGGCTTTTGTGATTTGCTGCGTGTGTTTCTCCAGGGTTTTCTTTTCGTTTGGTTCCATTTTTCTGATGTGATGAGAACTGTCAGTGAAAAGAGTGTTGTGTGTTTTTTTCGCTGGCAGTTGTTTGGCTGGTGGAGGTATCTTGATGGTTTTGGAAGACATTGGTGGGAATTCGATGCTGTTTGTTTTGTCCTTGTATTTAGGAATTGGATTTTAAATGTAAAATTCTAAGGATAGCTATCTTTAAACAAAACAAGTAGATGTGCAGAAATGGGAATAAACTTTTATTTTGATCTATTCGATCTATATTTAAAATTTAACAGGTAACATAAGTCATGATATATTCCAATAAGATATTGTATTTTTTAATAGAGCATTGTGTATGTTTATAGATATATCAATAGAGATGATAAATATAAACACAGCTCAAAGGAAATTTTAAATATAGAAATGTGTTGCGAATCTATGCAGATATAGATATATAAATTTATTAAAGGATTGTAAATCTAAAGTGACATAAATCCATACAACACGTAATACAAGTGATACTGTATATATCTTATTATGATATATTATAGGAAATAGCTCTAAATCTAGTACATCACTATGATATAATATCTAAAACATTATAGATATGGTAAATGTAAATACAACAATATTATTAAAAGTAGTTTAAAAGAAAGGATGGTTTTGTTTTTTACTTGGCAAAAGCAGGGGTTTTATGATAAAAACTACAAATACAAATGATAGAAAGGTAGAAATCTACTTGTAAAAATATCTCATGAATACATCAAGATGGATATAAAAATTGAAAATATTAGAAAAAAGAAGTTGTAGCAGTAGATTTGGTACATAATAAAAATAATAATTTATCTCTATGATGTGAATAATATATATGTGATATGTAATTATGAAGAGAATGCATCAGTATAAACTGTGACTATAAAAGTGAATATAATTATGCAAGCTATAAATATAAAACTATTTCAATATAGTTTAAAAGAAGGGTTTTTTGGTATTTGTTTGGTTAGAGATGGGATTTTTTTTTTTGAATAATAAAAGTATGATAGAAATCTAAATCAAAGTATAGAAATATGCAATCAATATATAATGATATTGATAAAACCACAAAATATGAATAAATACAGATAATAGGAATAGGCATAATAGATTGTATAAACGACATAACACATCAATGTCCGGTATAAATATGCGTGTGAATAGAACTAGGAAAACTAGAACTATAAAATCTATTTCAAGAAGGCTTGAAAGAAAGGGGGCTTATTTGGTTCTTGTTTGGTAAGAGGCAGGTTTTTGGCATTTATTTTTAGAGGAGTTTTTTGCGGGGGGGAATCGCCCCTGTTCTTTTTTGCCGCCTTGGCTGCCCGCAGCCCCAAGGCGTGCGGCGCCCCCGGCTGGGGTGGGCGGCAGTGCTGCCGCCTTGTGGGCAGAGCGCGGTACTGCAGCCCGCCGCCGCCAGGCAGCCCTCTTGGGCGTGGCGCGTGGCGGAGTTGGTTTGACCTTCTGAAAATGGCGGCCAAAAGGGCGGGAAACCGGAGGACCCCGGTGTGTCTATCCGGACTGCCTGCACGGAACACCGACGCCGCCGCGGCGCCGACGAGATTTTCTGTGGCGTTTCAATTGCGATGATGGCATTCCGGTTCGCCTGCAGGGTTCGGCGTCGCGGGAAATCGTTTCTAGGGCTCGAGGTGGGTGTCGGCATTTTGATCAGGCAGCTGGCAAAACGCCTACGCCTTGGGGTCTTTCCAAGGGGCGCTGGGGGCGTGGCCGGGGCGGGGCGCCGTGTTGACGAGGTGACGTCATTAGGCGGCACTCTGCCTGCAGTGCGCCGATGCAGACGGCAGGGGGCGCTGTGCCTGCAGTGCGCCAAAGCGGACGGCAGGGGGCGCTGTGCCTGCAGTGCGCCAAAGCAGACGGCAGGGGGCGCTGTGCCTGCAGTGCGCCAAAGCAGACGGCAGGGGGCGCTGTATAAATAGAGTATTAAGTATTAACTATCTAGAAGAAGAAATAAAAGCTCTATGTCACCTGCAGCTGTAGAAAATTTCAGGCTCCCATGGAGGAAATAGTTTTCCTAAAATCATTACCGTTTTGGGGTTTTTTGCACTCCCCGGTAGCCTGAATGTTTCTACTGCTGCTTTTTTATTCTAAAGCTAGAATGGAAAGCCAAGATTAGAAATAGAGAGATAAAAAAGAGAGAAAGAACGAAAGAGTGAGAGAGAAAGAGAGACAGAAAGAGAGACAGAATGAGAGAAAGAGAGAAAGAAAGAGAGACAGACAGAAAGACAGAAAGACAGAGAGAAAGAAATAGAGAAAGAGAAAGAAAGAAAGAGAGACAGGAAGAGAGCGAGAGAAAGAAAGAACGAGAGAGAGAAAGAAATAGAGAAAGACAGACAGAAAGAAAGAAAGAGACAGGAAGAGAGCGAGAGAAAGAAAGAACGAGAGAGAGAAAGAAATAGAGAAAGACAGACAGAAAGAAAGAAAGAGAGAGACAGGAAGAGAGCGAGAGAAAGAAAGAAAGAGAGAGAGAAAGAAATAGAGAAAGACAGACAGAAGAAAGAACGAGAGAGAGAAAGAAATAGAGAAAGACAGACAGAAAGAAAGAAAGAGAGAGACAGGAAGAGAGCCAGAGAGAGAAAGAACGAGAGAGAGAAAGAAATAGAGAAAGACAGACAGAAAGAAAGAAAGAGAGAGACAGGAAGAGAGCCAGAGAGAGAAAGAACGAGAGAGAGAAAGAAATAGAGAAAGACAGACAGAAAGAAAGAAAGAGAGAGACAGGAAGAGAGCCAGAGAGAGAAAGAACGAGAGAGAGAAAGAAATAGAGAAAGACAGACAGAAAGAAAGAAAGAGAGAGACAGGAAGAGAGCCAGAGAAAGAAAGAACGAGAGAGAGAAAGAAATAGAGAAAGACAGACAGAAAGAAAGAAAGAAAGAAAGAAAGAGAGAGACAGGAAGAGAGCCAGAGAAAGAAAGAATGAGAGAGAGAAAGAAATAGAGAAAGACAGACAGAAAGAAAGAAAGAAAGAGAGAGACAGGAAGAGAGCCAGAGAAAGAAAGAACGAGAGAGAGAAAGAAATAGAGAAAGACAGACAGAAAGAAAGAAAGAAAGAGAGAGACAGGAAGAGAGCCAGAGAAAGAAAGAACGAGAGAGAGAAAGAAATAGAGAAAGACAGACAGAAAGAAAGAAAGAAAGAAAGAGAGAGAGAGACAGGAAGAGAGCCAGAGAAAGAAAGAACGAGAGACAGAAAGAAATAGAGAAAGACAGACAGACAGAAAGAAATAGAGAAAGACAGACAGAAAGAAAGAAAGAAAGAAAGAAAGAGACAGGAAGAGAGCCAGAGAAAGAAAGAACGAGAGAGAGAAAGAAATAGAGAAAGACAGACAGAAAGAAAGAAAGAAAGAAAGAAAGAAAGAAAGAGAGAGGCAGAAGAGAGCCAGAGAAAGAAAGAACGAGAGAGCAGAAGAGAGCAGAGAAAGAAAGACGAGAGAGAGAAAGAAATAGAGAAAGACAGACAGAAAGAAAGAAAGAGAGAGGCAGGAAGAGAGCCAGAGAAAGAAAGAACGAGAGAGAGAAAGAAATAGAGAAAGACAGACAGACAGACAGAAAGAAATAGAGAAAGACATACAGAAAGAAAGAAAGAGAGAGACAGGAAGAGAGCCAGAGAAAGAAAGAACGAGAGAGAGAAAGAAATAGAGAAAGACAGACAGAAAGAAAGAAAGAAAGAGAGAGACAGGAAGAGAGCCAGAGAAAGAAAGAACGAGAGAAAGAAATAGAGAAAGATAGACAGAAAGAAAGAAAGAAAGAGAGAGACAGGAAGAGAGCCAGAGAAAGAAAGAACGAGAGAGAGAAAGAAATAGAGAAAGATAGACAGAAAGAAAGAAAGAAAGAGAGAGAGAGACAGGAAGAGAGCCAGAGAAAGAAAGAAAGAGAGAGAGAGAGACAGGAAGAGAGCCAGAGAAAGAAAGAGAGAGAGAGAGAGAGAGACAGGAAGAGAGCCAGAGAAAGAAAGAGAGAGAGAGAGAGAGAGACAGGAAGAGAGCCAGAGAAAGAAAGAAAGAGAGAGAGAGAGAGACAGGAAGAGAGCCAGAGAAAGAAAGAAAGAGAGAGAGAGAGAGACAGGAAGAGAGCCAGAGAAAGAAAGAAAGAGAGAGAGAGAGAGACAGGAAGAGAGCCAGAGAAAGAAAGAAAGAGAGAGAGAGAGAGACAGGAAGAGAGCCAGAGAAAGAAAGAAAGAAGAGAGAGAGAGAGAGACAGGAAGAGAGCCAGAGAAAGAAAGAAAGAGAGAGAGAGAGAGACAGGAAGAGAGCCAGAGAAAGAAAGAAAGAGAGAGAGAGAGAGACAGGAAGAGAGCCAGAGAAAGAAAGAAAGAAAGAGAGAGAGAGAGAGACAGGAAGAGAGCCAGAGAAAGAAAGAAAGAAGAGAGAGAGAGAGAGACAGGAAGAGAGCCAGAGAAAGAAAGAAAGAAAGAGAGAGAGAGAGAGACAGGAAGAGAGCCAGAGAAAGAAAGAAAGAGAGAGAGAGAGAGACAGGAAGAGAGCCAGAGAAAGAAAGAAAGAAAGAGAGAGAGAGAGAGACAGGAAGAGAGCCAGAGAAAGAAAGAAAGAAAGAGAGAGAGAGAGAGACAGGAAGAGAGCCAGAGAAAGAAAGAAAGAAGAGAGAGAGAGAGAGACAGGAAGAGAGCCAGAGAAAGAAAGAAAGAAAGAGAGAGAGAGAGAGACAGGAAGAGAGCCAGAGAAAGAAAGAAAGAAAGAGAGAGAGAGAGAGACAGGAAGAGAGCCAGAGAAAGAAAGAAAGAGAGAGAGAGAGAGACAGGAAGAGAGCCAGAGAAAGAAAGAAAGAAAGAGAGAGAGAGAGAGACAGGAAGAGAGCCAGAGAAAGAAAGAAAGAAAGAGAGAGAGAGAGAGACAGGAAGAGAGCCAGAGAAAGAAAGAAAGAAGAGAGAGAGAGAGAGACAGGAAGAGAGCCAGAGAAAGAAAGAAAGAGAGAGAGAGAGAGACAGGAAGAGAGCCAGAGAAAGAAAGAAAGAGAGAGACAGGAAGAGAGCCAGAGAAAGAAAGAAAGAGAGAGACAGGAAGAAAGAAAGAAAGAAAGAAAGAGAAGGAAAGAAAATTCCCAAATGTCAGAAACGTTAAAGATGATAAAATACTTGCGTGTATGATAAAGAGCGAGGACTAGATATTAGATATAGTATTGCTATATGGCACATAAATGTGAGACCCAAACAGTTCAACTCATTGGATAGCAGTTTCTCAGCATGAATATGTTATTTCTAGCTTCAACTTCTTACTGCTACTGTACAGAATGATTACCATAGAATAATGGAATGGTTGGCTTTGGAAGGGACCTTAAATTCACCTACGTCCTCCCCACCATGTCATTGTCAGGGACACCTTCCACTAGACCGCCTTAAGCTCAAAGACCCATTCAAGCTGGCCTTGATCACTTCCAGGAATTGGTCACCCACAACATGTTCTAGTGTCTCACAACCATCTTGGCAAGGAATTTCTTCCCAATAGCCAAAGGAAACCTATACTCTTCAGGTTTTAAAGCCATCCACACTTTTCCTATTGCTCCGTGCCCTTGTGTAGCTCACCTGCCTCCTTCTGGTAGGCTGTCTTCAGCTACTGGAGAGCTGCTCTAACAATTTGCCCAGAGTCTGCTCTTCTCCAGGCTGAGAAAACGCCTGCGGGACTCTGACTTGATGACAGACTTCATGTGCTGCACTGGGGGCTCAGACCATTCTTCTTCTTGGAATTGTTGTAGGATGCTCAACCCCTGTTGACTGTGGTACAGGTACACAGTTCATTGTGGTACAGGTAATAAATAGATGATTGTTTTAATAAAGACACAATTGAAATGATAAGAGCTAAATTTTAACGCAAAATTAATTGGAGAAAGATTCCTAAACCTGTGGCCCGTTACCCCAGCCCATCCATTGATTGTAAATGAGATTCCTTGCAGATGTTATGATACATGAACCAAAGCCAAGTGATGGATACTGCTTAAGATAGATGTTCTACCTGCTTACTTCAATATGGTCTTATCAGTCTAAAACAATCCCCCGAACATTAAGAACAAGAGATTACATCATGAAGTAATGAAGTGCTTTGGTTGAAAGTAAAAGGCATTTGAAAGAAATGGGTTTGGGGGCTAACGCAGCAAGATCTCAGAAATGGAGTGCCAGCTTAGTTCTCTGCTTCAGAGACAAGTGAAGCAATTCAGAAGTGTCCTCCTGTGAAAAAGGTTGACAGATCTTTCTGCACAACAGTTAACAGCCGGCATCAGAAATGTGTGCAAATAACATACTAGCCACTACAAGTTTGTCCTCCAGGAGTGGAAGGGCCACTCAGACGCATAGCAGTGGTCTTGCTGCTGTGCCTGTTCAAATAGACAGAAAAGAATGAGGAAAACAAATTTTTCCATCTAGTTTGTTTCAGTATTGGTACAAAGACTATTTTCCCGCCCTCAGGAGACAGCAAAAACAGTCAACAACTGAAATGCTTCAGAAATGGAAATGATCTGAATCACAAATATTTCTTTTCACATCAAATTTAAAGCCTAAGTCATAACTGTCAAACAGATAGAACTATTTAAAGATGAATGTACTATACATACTAAAATATTCCCAGAGATAACTATTGTGTCCTTAGTCTGTTTAAAAGTCTAGACTTCCTGGTAAAAAAACTTGTACAGCGCTGAGGTAGCTCCACGACATTCTCTTTTCAGATTAATTAAACTCTTCAGTCTCACCACCGTTACCAATGGATTTCTGTAAGTCCTTGAAAACCAGTAATTTCCCTTTTTTCCTTCTATGAAAAAAATGACAGTGACAAGAGTTATTTGCACTCCCTATTTTCTGAAAAGCCTGAACATCAAGCCTTAAGAACTTTATCATGAGTTTTACTTCAAACTAAATTTTAAGAGAATGGCAGAAAGAATGGGAGCCTCAAGCAAAAGAATTTAGGCTTCTAATTCTTGGGTTGTCTTCTTACTTACCTAAGACAAGAAGTGGAAAGAGAATAGATTAGAGTTAGCAGCTGTTTAAGATTTGCACGTACTCTTCCACTCTTCCAAGAGGTCAAGGATGCTTTTCTGGCCCTCCCTCCCTCCACAAGCTGCAGCTTCCTTCAAAGCACATTCACCTGCTGTGCAATGGAGCTCCCCACGAGCTCCATTGTGTTCCTCCACGGTTCTCCAGGGACTGCTGGGAGACAACCTGCTTGATGATGATGTCCTCCAGGGACTGTGGGGGATTCTTTGCTGTGTCAACTGGAGCACCTTCTCCTCCTTCTTGTCTCACTTTAGTATCATGCAGCTGCTTCTCATACTTCTTTTTTCCCTCACTTGTCACTGCCTATTCATATGTTTTGTACTTTTGACAATATATTTTCACAATGACTGATGGGCTCAGTTGCAGAAATGTGTCTTGCTAGAAAATTGGATACTATAGAAAACCATGATTTTACAGCAAAGAATAGTGGAAGTACAAATATACTGCTAAAGAACCGGAAAATTGACAATCATTCATTGTAATACGTCCCCTCATTTTGCCTTCTTTCTCCTTAAGATCTGGAAAGACTACTGGGCACTGAAAAACACTACAGTGTTGTTTCAAAGAAAAGACTTTTTTAGGATTCTAAGGCGCATGTTCCAATTGCTTGAGAAAATTGAGAAAAGGCACTTTGTCTTTTGTGATAAATATCATTAGCCAGTAGGGACAAAGTCTGACCAACAAGAGCAGATCAAAATCTAATGAGACCAAGCAATATACCTTGAGTGGTCAGGACAGAACCATCGAGTCGTCGAATCTGTTGAATTGGAAGGACCCCATCAGGATCATCATCAGTCCAACTCCTGGCCCTGCCTGGGGCCATCCTTGAGAATCACACCATATGCCTGAGAGCAATGTCCCAAACTCAGACAGGTGTGATGGTGTGACCACTCCCTGGAAAGACTCTTCCAGTGCCCAGCCATTCTCTGGTTAAAAACTTTTTCCGGATACCCAACCTAAACCTCCCCTGACTCAGCTGCATGCCATTTCTTTGAGTCCTGTCTTTGTAGACCTCATTTGAGGACTTTCTAATACCAAGGTGATTCCGCCCCAGAGCAGAGCAGAGAAGAGCAGAGCAAGACAATCCCCTCCCTTGCCCAGCTGGTGATACTGTGCCTGATGCACCCCAGGACAGGCTTGGCCCTCCTGGCTGCCAGGGCACTGCTGATGCACATTCAGCTTGCCATTGGCCAGGAGCCTGGGTCCCTTTCTGCAGTGCTTCTCCCAGCCTCTTGCTCCCTCCCCAGTCTATACACCCACCAGGATTGCCCTGTTGCAGGTGCTGAATCCAGCACTTGCCCTTGTTCCACTCCATCTGGTTGGTGATTGCCTGTGGGAATCCTCAAGAACAGAGGGGTTTGGGAAAGCTGCAAAAGGAAGGCCTCAGAGACAGCAGAACTGTCATTGGAGCTAAGCAGTAGTCATAAGGTTTGTCAGCAGAAAAATTAGATGAGAAGTAGAAAAGTAAGGACAAATGGAACAATGGTCTGTGTATTAATGCTTGTCTAGAATAACTCCCTAAGCTACAGCAAAGTATATCTAGCGCGATGTTAGGTAGTTCTAAGCTTAATAATGGAGCTCTGTGCATTGTATCTTAAGGCTTACAAGCAGGTCTTTTATTCGAAAGAAGCGAGCATCGTTCTAAGCCCAGGTACATGTCTTTATAGTGATTGGACAGAAGTACTGTCAATATGCTTTTGCTTTGTGTGATTGGTCAAAAAACTTTTCAAGTAAGTTGTAACATTAAGTTCTTTGTCTGCTGCTGGGGACGTGAGCTGCTGGCAGCTTCCCATTGTCATCACCATGTAATGAGACTGATGCTGGAAAAAAAACAGCTTGAGACGCCGTCCCCAGCAGTCCCGCCCCTTTTGTGATTTGTGCATAGACTCCCGGCCAGCAAGAATTGCCCATCTCTCCTATTTGGCAAGATCTCTCTGCAAGGTCTCTGTGCCCTCAAGGGAGTTAGTTCACAGCTCCTCCCAATTTAGTGTCTTTGGCAAACTGTCTTAATATTCCTTCAAGTGCTTTGTCCAGGTTGTTCAAAAGATGTTGAAGAGAACTGGCCCAATGATGATACTGTCTTAGCCACTGAAATAAGTGCTTCATACTTCCTCTTGTGCAGAAATCACAACAAATTTCTTTTCTATCCATGCAGATATCTTTTCTTATGCTCATGCTTTTTATCCCAACAGCAGCTGACACGACATTTACAGGCACAGCAACAGCACACTTTTCCTGCTCTTACTAGACTTAACAATTTTGCAACCGGTCAATCAGTGACCTTTGCAACTAAAGTCAGACCTTCAGCATTTCTCATTAAATGAATGTCTTCAGAAGAAAACTTTGCTGCCTACTCTGTACGACTGAAGAATAGATGATAATGAGTTAGCATCACAATCAGTTAAGTACAGAGCCTATACTTTAGCAGGGAAAAAATTAAAAGAAGAGCTCTTTTATGCAACAACTATCTGAGAAACAAAACAACTAGGATCTTCCACAGGGTTCCCTGCAGTAGAAATGTACTTGTATGAATGCAGAAGATAAAAGATGTGGTTTTGAAAGGCTATGTCCTTGCTAAGCTAAATTGGATCTCATCCTGTAGATGAAAGATCAAGGAGCTCAAAGCAGAGCTAGAGAGACATGTCCAGATAATGAGACAGAGCAAAGCATTTTCCAAGATAATTAAGCATTCTGGTGGACTGGCCAGTTAGGTTAAATCTGCCACACCCATTCACTTTCGAGGACTGAACTGTGGAGTGCTAAACCGTATCTGCTGCTGTGCAAAGTAAAAGAGATCCATCCAAGTTGTACGGTTAGTGTGAACACTCTCACTCTCAATTGTAAAACACTTCATAAGCTATTAATCCGTCTTAGGAACAAAATGAAATAAAGCTGTTATGCCATCTGGGAATGGGAAAACATGTTCAAAATATTTTTTTCTCTATGCTTTCTTCTTTTTTCTTTTTCTTTTTTTCTTTTTTTTTTTTTTTTTTAATCCCACATTATGTGATTGATAATTTCAACCATTCTGGAATGCTTTTAACAGATGAACCCAGCATAGTAGTTTTATTACAGGCTCTTGTCCCTTACATGCTTCAGGACAGGTTTGGAATATACTCCACAGTCAATGAGTGGTTTTTTATCTCTTTTCCCAGAGACAACTTTTAAAGGACTACTTAACCCCTAAAAATCATAATTTCTCTGGTTTCTCCAAGCTTTTTGAGAAAGCTGTTTTGGTTTTGTTTTGGTTTGTTGTTTGTTTTGTTTTATTGCATCATTCCTAATGTCTTCAGACCTACTACAAGAAGAAGTTAAAAATAGATCTTATTTGAAGAGACTGTTAAAGCTAATGAACTGCCAGTCTTGGTATTTGTATCTTTCTAAAACCTTTAAATTCCAAGGTTGCCTTCCTGAATCCTCAGTTACTTAGAAAACATTGTGTTTATAAAACAGACCCAGTTCAATTGCTTCTGCAAACTCACCTTCATTTTATAGGATTGTACTTCAAGAAATCTTGCTTCATTCAAACATTGAAAGTACAGATTTGACATCATCTGTGACCCTTCGATCTGTCTGAACTGTATTTCATTGTGTGAGTTTCTCAGTTGCTTCAAATAAGGACAGAATCTTTTCAATTTGCATAGCATGTTATCTGAAGACCTCCTGTCTGCTTTCTTCACTTGCTTTAATGGGAAGACAAGGGAAATACATTTTGAATGTTATCTTTTAGAGTCTACTTTTACCTACCAGTGTGCTTATATGGACTAGAACCAATGTCAGCTTGAAAGAAGGTATTGTCACGATCCGCTGATACCAAGGGGTTGGTTAACTGGTTGGTTGGTTAACTGATCTCGGAGTGCAACAGACAACCTGGAAAGGGGATTGCAGTATCAATCCAAACAAATGCACCTTTATAGAATGACCACAGCAAATGCCTGAAAGGAATCAGGGAGAGGAAAAGAATAAAAAAGAGGGGGAGAAAGAGAGAGGAGTATAGCTACCAAACATGGAGAGACTAAGTCCTCTTAGTCCAGCCGATAGAGTTTGCCTAGTCACGTTGGGAAGATCTCAAAGTCCTGGTTAACTCAAGGTTCTATTATAGTCCATTGCTGAGGGGGGAAACAGAATCTTGAAATGGCTGAGGGGGAACAGATACAATCAAGAAGAAGAAGAAGTCTATTGAAATTGCTGAGGGGGAAAAAGGTATTGAAGACGGGTACAGACAGTCCATGTTCTCACAGGATAAGTCAGTATCAGCAGTGAGTGGGACCCACTGTTTCAGGACTGCTTTCTGGGGGAAACCAGTCTAGGTCCTGTAGGCACATCTGTAGGCAACACTCAGCAGGCATCCTGCTTCAGTCAGGCCAGCACCCCTGCATCAGAATTACAGGTGTCTCAGTCTCAGTCCTTGGTAGGGGGGCTTCAACCTCGGTGCCTCACGCTGGTAGTGGAGATGAAGGATTTTCCATGGGGGGGCTACCAAGTTGCCCCAGCAAGTTCATCTGGCCAAGAGGTGGGAAAATTCCTGGTCTATTGTCGTGAAGCAGGTGCAAGCATATAGGCCGGGTCGCCCTTTGGCAGGCCCTGCTAGAAGCAGTCACTGAAGACACAGCTGTGAACAATCACTTGGCAGGCCAGAATTCTGCTCAGGGGCCTCAGGATTTTTGGTGTTCATCCATTACTGGCAGGCCAGAGGTCCCATCGGGGTCCTCAGGGTCCTGATATCGGTCCTGTGGACACGGTCGTGAGGCAAATGAGGGGGACCTCAGACCGTCTTTCACAGCACCTGGTGACTCACAACAGGCTTCAAAGGGTCTTCATCAGCAGTGTTCTGTACTATTGTTATGTACTTGTCGCACATTGGTAGCATATCCCGGAAAGCAGAGACAATACGTCAGACAGAGAGAGAGAAGGGAAGGACAAGAAAAGATAGAAAAAGGCGGGGGTAAGGAAACAAGAAACAAATATAATAACAGTAATTTAAACCATATTATTTTGAAACATTTTTTTCAAATATCTGAAACTAATCACAAATAATCAAAGGCAATAAAGCAATAAACAAATCAACAACAGTTAATTTAAAATATTTTTTTTCAAAACAATTCACCAAAATCAAAAGTAATTTTCTTATAATCATCAAAGAAAATTGAAGACGATTTCAAAACACATCCTCTCATTTATAGTCGCCTTGTGTCAATAGTCTTGGAGATGTCCACAGTGAAAAGGACATCAGCCAAGAGTTGTGTGCATTAATTACAGACATCAATTTTGTTAACTCTTTCATCATTCTCCAATTCATAATGAGTAAGATTGCTGATTAAAAAACCCAATCAAAAACGAAACGCAAAAGGGCAATGATGGGATGACACATACTGTTCAGGACTCTTGTGGCAATAGGTGACCACCCAAAAAAGAGTATCCTACCACCTGTGTTCAGCATCTTTTCTTACTCTCTCTATGACATGGTGTATTTCTTTCACATTGTGATGAACAGTTACCAGTGCTTTCTGTCTATTCTTCTTGATCTTCTCCAATATTTCCATGAAGTCCTGATGAAGCAAAGATTGCTTTACCAAAGTAATGTTCATCCAATGGGAGTAGGTAAATGTCCTGGTTTAGGGCAAATTTGGGAGAAAACCTCCAAAAGGTGGACCCTCCAGAAAACAAACCCACACGGCCCTTCCCCCAACCGGGTCGGGAAGGATTCCTTGGAAACAAGTGGAAAGAACCTGTTTCTGTAACAGGCAAAGCACCCCCCAGCACACAAAAGGAACAATACCAGATGGCACCACTCTTTCACCGCTCTGAAAAAGTAGACAGCTTCAGAAAGTCTCTCTTGGGAGTGCTCGCTCTGTTATCAGTCTGTCCTGTGCTGGGGTAGCTGCTGCACCTTGGCACAAGGTGCAAACTCTCGGTGTTTCCCAGGTCCCAGTCCGGAGCAGGTCCGAGTAGGTCCAAAAAAGGGAAAGAGAGAAACAGTCCAGGGAAAATTTGGACTGCTTAGCTAAACTAACTAATGAGCAGGAGCAAAAAAGCAAGAGCAAAGCAGGAGCAAAGCCGAAGCAAGAGCAAAGCGAAAAAGCAAAGCAAAAAGCAAAAGCAGCACCCATGTACTGCCCTGTCTCTGTGTTGCGCCAGCTGTGGGGGAGCGGCTGATAGCAAAACCGAAACAAAACATTCGCTCTTCACAGCCAGTCTTGAAGGCACAGAACATGATATCCAGCATAAACAGAACACACGGATGGGGATACAAGCATCATAACGTCACCTAGGACAGTAATAGTTTGTGAATCAGTCTTTAATTGGATTGTAAAAGGTAATGGGAGGTAACTGGAGCTTCTGAAGAAAAATCACATCCCTCAATTTTGTAAAGTTACAAGCGCAAAATTTGAATGATTTTTACTATCCACTACTGCATTTTCTACAAATACCATATCACAAGCAGTTCTAAAGCACCCACACCATTGCCTATATATTTAAGGACTGTTTCGAAAGTCTCGTTAGGATGAATTTCAAAATGACAGATATTTTGTTCTGTGTCCAAACAAACATCCTGAGCTGGAATTGCATTACTTCACAGATGAAGCCTTGTTCTCGGACAATAGAAGATTCCAAATTAACATAGCTCCATCATGATTTAGCCCTAATGCAATAATAGGAAATCTCAAATGCACTGAGGCATTGCGTACGGTTAACAAGAGCTGTGGCTGTGTTTGTAATGGGGTGATGAGTAAAATTCACCAAGTTCCACCAGGACTGGAATTCTTTCAAAATCAGTGGCACTGTCCCAAATTCTTTTCTGAATTTCAGTAGGAAATTTGCCTTCACTTCTCTTATCATTGAGGCAGCAACTGACTGCATTGACATTGTGCCTGGATAGGCTAAGAGCCAAAGAAAGGTTGTTTTGTGTAGCACCGAGTGCATCAGTATACCAATTTGTGATCACTTACATTTACCTTTTCCCAAGCTGGTAATATGTTTGATAGCAAGCACTGCTGTGTTCCCAAAGCCAATAAGGATGATTGCAGTGGTTGTTTTAATTTGGTCAAATCTCTAACCATTTTGTGGCAGCCAATTTATCCATTAGTGTACTTCAGAATCAATACTATTTAGAATTCCAAAACCTGTTCCAAAACACGGTTATGTCTCTTAGTGTCCGTTTTTAAAGAAAAAACGGACTTTCTGTTTTTGCAGCCAGGTGGTCCAACCCTCAAAGGAAGTCCGCAAAAAGGCAAACA